>NC_046156.1:151257433-151557433 GCF_011064425.1 Rattus rattus | reverse complement strand
TTTTTAAATGGCTGAGTCAATTTTCATTGTGTAAACATATAACAATTTTCTTTATTCTTTTTTGTGTTTAGGGACATCTAGGTTGTTTGCTGTTAGGACTATTTGTTCTGACTAGAGTAGCAAGGAACTTTGTTAAGCAAGTATCTCTGCAGTAAGTAAGATGAAGTATCCTTTGAGTGTATGCTTGAGAGTGGTATAGCTTTGGAAGCAGATTCATTCTCATCTCCCTGTACATCACACCGATTTTCATAGTAGTTTTATAAGTTTCCCTTCCTGCAGCTTCTATTACTACTACTCAGAGTAGTGTGGGTTGTATTTACCTGATGACAAAGGATGTTGAAGATTTGAAAAGTTTGAATTTCCTCCTTTAAGAACTCTGTTTAGGTATAAAGCCCATTTTTTTTGATTAGGCTATTTGTTTCTTGACTACTATTTTTATTATTTTATTTTGCTTTGGTTTGTTATGGTTTGGTTTTGGTATTCTTTAGTTTGTTATATGTTTTGAAGATTAGCCCTTTATCAGATGTAAGATTTAAACATCATTTCCCATTCTGTAGGTTGCTGTGTTTTTCAAATGATGGTATCCTTTGCTAAGCAGAAGATTTTCAGTTTTATGAGGCCCCATTTATTTTATATGTCTAAGTCTCAAGGAAGTGTTAGAAAAATAAATCGAGTGTAAAACTTTGCTAAAGCTACAGGAAAATGGGCAATACCAGGAACACAGAAGGTTGACTGAGTGAAGTGCATCTGGTAAACATGTGCATTTTCTCAGGGGAAAGAACAGTTGATTTAGACATAATAGAATTTCTAACTGAGAATTTGCTTATGAAAAAAGGTATTCTCCACTCTAATTATCAAGAATCCATGATTAGATAACAAAGAGGTATTGAACATGACTAGACTGCCATCCACACAATCCCCTTTCATATACCTTTCTATTCTGTTTGACTTGCATTCTGACTGCTTCCTCCTCCACTCTGGTAAAGAAGTTAATTTTCACTCTTAAATTATATAAAGTGTTCTAATACATATTGTATAACCTTCTGCATGAAGCCTATACTCAGAAGCGTAGTAAAAACAGTGTATGTAGGGGAAAGTACCAAACAAAAGGAAGTAAGAAGACTAACTAAAGTCCCCTAGCTCTCACAGACATCTGTGACTGAATTATTTGAACACTTTTGTAGGATGGAAATATATATGGAGATATATGATATATATGCTGTATGCAAATAAATATGTTGTATAAAACTGAAATACTGAAATAGATTACATACCTTTTATAAATAGGCAAATGAACTATAGAATATGAATTTTGCAGGCAAATGGATGGAACTAGAAAATACCATGCTGAGCAAGGTAACCCAGATCCAAAAAGACATGAATGTTATATACTCACTGAAAAGTGGATATTAGCCAAAAGTTCAGAATACTCCACAGACCCAAAGAAGAATGCTTGGACTACACTTAGAACAAAATAGTCATTGGAGGCCGAAGAATGGAGGGACTTGGGAGAGGGGAAGGGCAGAAGAATAGGGAGGCAGGTTCAGGTATGGGAAGAGACAAGAGAGGCCCAGAGGTCCAGGAGAATAAATGGTAATACACAGTTGCTGGGTGTTGAGGGGTGGGAGAAATCCCTAGGCAGTCCATGAGATGTGATCAGGGGAGGCTCCCAGGAGTTAATGTGGGTGATATTAACAGAGATACCTAACATGGAACCTGGACAGGCTACCTCCTGTAGGCAGGCAGGGTCCTGAGTGGTGGAATAAAGACATCAACCAACCCACAAGACTTTGTATCCAAAATTTGTCCTATCTAAAAGAAAGGCACGGACAAAGGTAGATCAGAGACTGAAGAAATTGTCAACCAATAACTGACCCAACTTGAGATGTATCCCATGCCCAAGCACCAATTCGTGACACTATTTATGATACTTTGTTATACTTGAAGACAGGAGCTTAGCATAACTGTCTTCTGAGAGGCTCTACCCAGCAACTGATAGAAACAGATGGGGATACTCAAAGCCAAACACTGGATGAATGGAGGTTGGAAGACCTTTTTGGAACAGTTGCGGAAAGGATTGAAGGCCCTAAATGAGATGGGAACCCTACAGGAAGACTGACAGTATCAACTAACCTGGACATCTGAGAGCTGGTAGAGACCCAACCATCAACCAAAGAGCATACACTGGCCACATATGTAGCAGAGGGCTGCCTTGTCCTGTTTCAGTGAGAGACGATGTACCTAATCCTGCAGAGACTTGATGTGCCAGGGTGAGGGAATATCCAGGGGATCACCACCCTTTCTTAGGCACAGGGGAGCGAGAATTTGAGAGACACTCTGTGAGGTGGAACTGGGAAGGGGGCAGCATTTGGGATGTGATTGATTAATTTTTAGTAATAAAAAATTTTTAAAGAAAATGTAAAAACAAAACAAAACAAATTGCCATGAGTTAACATTATGGGACAAAGAATCACCAAATATTCCATTGCTAATGAGTTCAGTTTGTATTGGCCATCTACTGTTGAGCATAGGCCTACACTTAAAAATGGATTGTTTTTCCAGTGAGACTCCCTTGGAGAAAATTAATATTTCATTTGCAAGCGTCTATCAACTGGACATAACTTCTGGGTTAGGATTGGGGCATGCATCAAATCCTTTCACTTCTAGGAAGCCATTTGATGCAGAGCCGGGCAGGACCTAGATGTCAGCCACAGTCTCTGTGAATGTGTACATTCATTAGTTCTGTTGTGTTTAAAAGACTTTACTTCACACTTGTCTTCCATTTCTTTAGTCTCCTGTGGCCTTTATGCTTTATCTTCCACTGGCTTCTTGAGTACTCCGAGGAAGGATTTGATAAACCAGTCTCGGTCAAAGATGAGTGCTGCAAGGTCACTCAATCTGCACAAAGTCTTCTTGGTCTCTTTGTTGTTCCCATGTGCTGCAGAAAGAGGCAACTGTGGTGATGGCTGAGCAAGCCACTGATCTATGAATAGAGCAAAACTTTAAGAGTCATTTTAGTGCTTTTAGTATCACAGTAGTAGATGGTTTTCTGTAGGTCACTGGTGTAGCACGGTATCTTCATTTCACCTTGATATTCATATAGCCTCTTTCATTCCAAACATTCAATGATACTCTTTCAAAATTAATGGGCATAATTCATCTTTCATGCGAGTGAAAATTATTTAACTGCAGAGAATGAAAACAAAATTAAAAACCTATTATTCAAAGAGCTTATACATTTATGAAGATGGTGTTAAGCCCAACTACCACTGTAAAGATAATAAATCTTTATAATTCACAAGCAGGGTACTTCATACTTTAAGGAGGACTTTAGACAAATCTAGGTTTATGTAAACATTTTGAAAGCTTTCTATGTGGTAGGTGAAATATTATTCTTTGTAAATTTCATCAAGGACACATAGAGAGAGATGTTAATCATGGGCACGGAGGCTGCACACTTATAATATATCTTGTAATGAGTACTATGTCTTATATAAAAGAAGGAGTTGATGGTATATAAGTAGCGACCTTTGAAATTTGCAGGTAGGATGATAAAATGAAGTGCGGAGGAAGGAACCTGTAAAAACTGTGGGATACTGAGAACAAGTGCATGTTTTCTTTGTGTACAGACAAAGACACCTGGATATCTTTGGTAACTAAAATAGTTAACTTCTTAAATTTAGAAGTGGAAGTCACCTATATAATTAGATATTAAGTATATGTTACACTAACTGCAGGTATTTGCTAACATTTGCAAATCTATAGCTACAGTATGCAGAGGTGCATAAGACAGATGCAAACATCCTATTTCCATACATCCACCATATGCTTCTGATTGCAAACACACTAACTCAAATCTCTGACCTGTTTTTCCATAAGTTGTAATGAGTCTTTCATCATTTATGCTATATTAGTTCTTTTACAAAGAACTATTGTAAATATTGTTTTCATTTCTCTTGTATAATATACATGAGAAGAAATACCTGATTTCCATATTTGTGTCTGGCTCAACGTTGTTGACATTGACTATCCTCTCATTCTTCTTCTATCTACATGATTGCATTATGCATAGTTGAGTATAGATCCTATAAATACGGACCACTCTTTCTTTACCCTGTGACCCTTCAAAGCAGATCTATTTGGATTCGGTAAATCAGTTATTGTGAATGCGTTTATGTGAGGAGGCATCTCTGTTGTATGATGACTTTGTTTATTTGGGTATATTCCTGGAAGTTCTGTAACCAGATTGCATAGTGATTCTATTTTTGCCCTTTCCTGTGTATTGTGTGTTGGTTTTCACCAACGATGAGCTTTTTCACCTTCTGACTTACAGTATATAAAAGTTGCTTCAGATCAGATACTTCACTCGCATTATTACTTATTTTCTTAGTGACAACCATTCTGATTGAGTTATGATGCAATATCACTGTCATTTTGAACTTACAGTATATTAAAGTTGCTTTGAATCAGATACATCACCTGCATTTTTTGCTTATTCTTAGCGACATCCATTCTGACTGAGTCAAGATGGAATCTCAGTGTCATTTTTGATTCATTTTCCTGATGGCTAAAGGTTTTGGCTATTTATAATTCATGGTTTAACAAATATCTGTTTAGCACAGTTACCAGTCATTATTCACATTGATATCTTGTTGTTTGTTGTATTGAGTTCTTTACATAGTCTAGTTGCTTATTCTATTTCTTGATGCATAGATGGCCATGGTTTTGTCCTGATTTCTTTGCTATGTCTTCATTTTGCTTCTTCTATGTGCTTAGCAAAAGCCTTTCACCATATGCAACACCAGTGATTTGTTCCACAGTCATTCTGCTCAGAGATTATTTGCCTATTACCTTTATCTTGGTAGGTTTTCCTTATATGTTTCATTTTTGTCTTTCAATTAAAGATCATTAAATTCTTTAAATTCATTTAGTTGATAATTTGTTGTTCAGAGTAATACAGGGATCTAATTTCATAATTCTGCATGTGGTTTGCCTGAGTACCTAGTGCCACGTGTTAAATATAATCTACTTCCAATGCAATTTTAGCAGCTTAGTGGAGAATCAGTTGACTGTAGATATCTACTATAGTAGGCATTTTACTATGTCTTCTATTCAATTCTATTGGTCTATGTGTCTGTGTTGTGTCAATACTATGTGGTTACTGTTCTATGATTCTGTTGTAATTAGTCTAGCATTAATTTTTAGGAAACATGTTCTTAGATATATTAAAAACACTCAACTATCCAAATGTTATTATGCTATTCAAGGTAGCTATATCGTTCACTTGTAGAGCTGAGAATACTATTGTTGTTGCTGCTTTCATATTTTAGTGCCCTCGCCCCATCCCTATCCACTTTCAAACTTCAAAGAATAACCTACAAAGCAAGGAACAGCAGTTTTCATTGCTGGAAGCCCCCATGTCTGTCCAATTTACTATGCATTAAACCTCTGTTGTTAAGAACCCTTGTTCTTCTTCTTTCTTTTCTAAAGTTAGAGATCCTTTGTCTGTCTCCCTTGGATGAGCAGCCAATTCTTTTTCTTCAAGACCTTCACAATAATGCTGTTTACAGCAATAGTCCCTAGATATTCATATGTAATTAATGTCTTTCCAGTCTTTGCTCTAGTGCACCTGCTCAATTATGCTGATGTAATCTAAGATGTTCAAATCTGAAATCATACTCACTTGCAGCTCTTCCTATAACTTATATTTTTATTTCATTGAAACCCATTTGCCATCTAATGTAATTTGTGTGCATTATATACATACATACATATGTATACACATACATCTATATATTATACACACATGCATATATATTTATACATATATATAATTATTCTTTCCATTTCAGAATATACACTGCTTAAGAGAGATAATGCAATCCCTCAATTATTAAAAAAACCTAACTGTATGAAAATTCAATTGAAAAGGAAAATTAAATACAGATCCTTAATACTTGATGAAGTCAAATTTCTGTAACAACAATGATCAGTTTTTTCACCAAAAAAGCATCAGTTATTCACCATTTTTTGTCTTAACACATTGCTCACACATTTAATGTTATTTGATTAATATAGCAAACTATAAACATTTGTTAAGCAGACATGTGTAGTCTATAATGAAAATCAATGCTGTCCCAGGTTAAAGTTACTAAGAAAATAAAATTATTAAATGAAGAAAATCGCAATCATATAGAAATTTTCTATGTAGAGGCATATTTTAAGTTAGGAAGTACTAAAATTATGTAAATCATACATATGAAATGTATTTATCTACTTTTAAACATAACACAACTCAATGGTGCAGATGCACTGAGCCCTAACCTGCATCTCCATACCTGTCAGTATATAATTAATGTGTTCCTTAAGGCTGTCTGTAATAATGAGTTCCTTCTAATTTCAAATTATGTGTTTCTACAAAAATGTTCAGTTGTCATCCAGTATTTCATGCCACAGTGGACAGCCTTTCAAATATGAATTTTAAGTTTTATAAGATCGTAACATTAAAGAAATCCTTGCATTCATGTGATCCACATTTCAAGTGACAGCAGATGGACCGTTTACTCCTCAATGGTTCTGACAAAACTGTGATGTCACTTGAAATTAGCTAATGTCTATTAGACAATGTTTGAAGTAAGCTGACCCACAACAGGCAGACAATGAAGACAGGGTGCATACACATACCCTTTATTACTTAAAGTGAGTAGTGCAAACATGAGAGAAAAGGTATGCTTATCCACGTGTAATTACACTTTACACTGACAATACAAGCTAGCTTTAATTAAGTAAATAAGGATTTCGTGATATGTTATACCTGTTATGTATGCAAAAATCACAGGTCACACACTTTATCTACTGCAAAATATTGAATTGTGGCTCCATGAAATATATGATCTCTACCCACACTTCAGAATATGTGACTGAATATTTACTGAAATGTAGTATCAAGTACTGTAGCTCAGGATCATAAAACAAAATAAGTTTCAATGATTTAAGTATTTTCTCTGTCAATGGCAATTTTTTTTAAATTGACAAATGGCAGTAATCGTATGATTGGATACTAGAGATTAGAATGATAGAGCCTACCTGCCTGGGCCAAAGAAAATGTATCCCTGAGATTAGAGAGCAGAAATAAACATAGAATAACCTAATCAGCCAAGATAGAATGCTATCAAAAGTTATTAGGGATGTCTTAGTATTTCTATTGCTGCAAAGAATGACTATGACCAAAGCAACTTGGGAAGCACATGGTTTATTTGACTTATATTTCTACAGAATTGTTTACCATCTGAGGAAGTTATGTTGTGGAATATTTAAAAAAATATATTTCTTTTAACCCACACTAGAGCTGGCACCATAGGGCCACATGGCATCTGTGGGATATTTTGTTCTCAGTCAACAAAGCATCTCATCAGCTAAGCTCTATCCCATATCTACTGCTGATGGCTACTCTCTGAACCTGGCAACAATTTCTCTACCTGTTTAGTTCCCAAGGCAGGTTGCCACCATGCCCGATATACACATCTCAACTCCATGGCAGGCCCAGTGTTCTGCCACCACACACTCTATTGAATCAATTAAATCGCCACATGAAACAACACACAGCACAATAACCAATGATCCAATTGATAACATATAATTGCCCACCTAGATAACATATATTTTGTTCATCTAGATACACAAAGCTCTGTACACATCCATTTCTTAAGAATAATCGCAACAACCTGTAGATGTGCAGAAAGAAATCTTAACATCTACTGCCATGTTCCCTCGGCTGTTCTCTTCTAGCTGCCCAGTCTCTTCCTCCCTCTAAATCTTTTCTCCCGCCCATCCTTCCTTCTCATTCAATGACAGGCCTCATTCTATACTATACCTGCCTTCTCCTATATAATGACTTCAACCTACAAGTTACGACTGGAACTCAACAAAGCAGGAACCAGGTAGCAGAAACTGATCCAGAAGCAATGGAGGATTGCTGTTTCCTTGCTTGCTCCCATGTCTTACTCAACTGCATTCTTACATAACTCAGGACCACCAGCCCAGATTTGGCAACCCACAATAGCCTGGGTCCTCTCCCATCAATTATCAGTTAAGAAAATATACTACAGACTTACCTGCAACCTGATCTTTGGGAGGCATTTTAAAAATTGAGATGCCCTCTTCTTAGAAGTTAACTTTATCTGTATCAAGTTCACATAAAGCTATCCAGCATAAGCAGACAAGATAGCAACTTCCTCCAGAGTCTGCCAAAGAGTACAGTCTTGAATAACCATGGAACAGCATATTTCTAAGTTTTATGATACCAATCTACGGCAATTTGTGTTACAGTTATGAAGTAATATATTATTCAAAAATGCCTTATTTTAGAAATGAATTAATGAAATCCATGTTGAGGGGGTCTCTATTGTTGTCACAGTCAGTAAACACTTGCAGAGGCAGCATATGACTGAAATTCCAGCATTGAATAGCTGTAGACAGGACTATTTATGGGATTTTGTAAACACCCAATCTTACCAAATTTGTGAATTATAGCTTCAGAGAGAGACTCTGCCTCAAAATCCTATAGTGAAGAATGTTTGCAGAAGACTAAACAATGAACATCTCTGACCACAGATGTGCCCACACATCTGCACATAATTCATGTGCACACACACCTGCACATACATTCATGTATACTCACACACCCACAAACAAAGCAAAAAAGAACAGTTTTGAAAATTAAGGAGAAAAGTATCACAAATCTCATTGAATATTTGAGATGACTAGTAAACAAACAAAACCACACATTTGTTGAGAGCCATGCTGCAGTTCCAATCACCGGCAGAGAGATGATGCTGCAGCCAACATCCCACGCCAATAGCATGTTGGACCCTTGGCATGCACACTGTACACACGTAAATGTGCTTTCTAATGTTTTTTTTTTAGTTCTCAAATATATAGAATGATTAATTCCTCATAGATAATACCAAATTGATGAAAAATGAAGCCTGGAACTAGTGAGATGTCAGAATATGGAAAGGAACTTAATTGTTAAGCCTGGGTTTGATTCCTGGGACCCAAGAAGTATGGGTCAATGTCAGGTCCCTCAGAGTGTCTCTGACTTTCATATTCAAGCTGTCACAAGCATATGTCCCTGTTCACATTCAAGTAAAAATATATGAATAAAATAATAAAACTAGAAAATAGATCATGTATGTGATAAAACTCTAATTTTGAAACCAAACTATTTAATCCGTCTTTCTGCATTAGGAAGAGTAAACCTTAACTAGGCCACAACTCATTATTATTCATCCTTAAGAAAGTATTAATATAGCAACAATATAAAAAATACCCTCTACAACTCTTAGTTATAAAACTAAGAATAGTAAATGTTTAGGTCTCATTAAGACTGCTTTATGTATGACCAAGCATTGTCGGCTTTTTTGTTTGTTTGTTTTTCATCTTAATTCACTTAATGATAAATCAAATAATGATAAATGAACTGGTTAGTTCCATTTAAAGTGAAAAATTCATACATTCTGACAGAGAAAATTTCACTGATTATCGAATGTTACTACAAATCCTCTGGAGGTTTCATGTAGTATAAAAAGCACCCATTACTTTTCAGATGTCCAGCATATTCTGGATACTAAATCATACCTGAATCCTGAATCCTATGGATTGTATGCCTTTATTTAAAACTCAGCAGCCGAAGCATTTTCATATATGGCAGAAAGGAAAAATAGAATGAGACTATGTCCTGATACCAAGTTGGTTTGTGTTGCAATTTGCAGAAAACGAAACAAGACAGGAAACTGAACAATTTGAAAGGCAGTTTCAGTCGTGTTAGCATCTGATGACTTGTAGATTAAACTTGCATTAAACTTGCTGCAGGACAGGGAAGGACTCTGAATCTGAGGAGGATGACGTCTGCATGCTTTATAATACATCAAAGAAATCCTTACAGGATATTCAAATAGTAAAGATATGCCAGAACTTATGTTATTATTACTTACAAAATAATCAAAGAAATTGTGACAAGAGATTATTTAAAGTAATAACCTATTTGATGGATAGATTCCACATTAACTCAAAATATTTAAATATCGAAATTATCTGAAATTTGATTATCTGAGTATTTGATCTTTTTCACCATTTCTATGTATAAAATAAAAGAAAGTTGCAATGTTTTATGTTCTTTTGAGAGAAATGGGGAATATATCTTATTTCAAAAGGTTATCAGATATCCATATCCTTCCTTCATGTCTCCTCTCATGCTGTGATTAAATATGTATTTCATCACTGTAACTATTCTTTTAGATATGGAATTAAGTAGCTATAAACAACCGTGGTCATGGAAGAAGGAAGAAATATCAAAATTTGCAGCACAACAAAATAGAATTAATTTGAATAAATTAACATAGTTTAAAGTACCAAGAAACTCTTGGATCCGTAGTGTAAGGAGTCCGAAGGCAGATCCCCCACCCCTGGTATAACATGGACATCTGAGTCCTATAACACACCAGAATATTTATTTTCATCTTTTCTATGGTAAACTGTGCAGAAGAGTGAAGATTGAAAGTGTTCTCATTATAAACATTTTATTACACCGTCTGTAAGATGTAGAACCCATGAGACATTGCTGCATTCATGTTCAGAAATATTAAATATTTATTTAGTTTATGTGTCTCTGTCTCGTCTGTCTCTCTGTCTCTGTCTCTGTCTCTCTATCTCTGTCTCTGTCTCTGTGTGTGTGTGTGTGTGTGTGTGTGTGTGTGTGTGTGTGTGTGTGTGTGAATGCATGTGTACACCATGGCACAGAAGTGTAGGTCAGAGGGAAATTTGAAAGAACTTAATTTCTGCTTCCTCCGTGTGAGTCCTTGGAATCAGTTCCTTGGGCCTGGTAGCAAGTGCTGCTCACATTCATTTATGCATGATGTTATTTCTTTAGAGAAAAAGCATTTTCTGGCAGCCCAGACACCATCCACTTCTCTGAAGAGACAAATCAAATGGGAACTCGAACATCTATCCAGGTCCTCAAACTGTGCTTCGTGTAACCATGAGAACTGGCTCAAAGTAGGGCAATGATTACTGAAGCCACATGCTACTCTTTGCGAGAATTTCAGCTGCCACTCACTCTACTTCTGAAACTTTGATGTTATTCTAATTATAGCTGAACTTTATGCAGTAAGTTCAAATAAGAACAACTTGTATTTAAATCACTTCATCAGAAAAATCCAAGTTAATACTTTAAGAAAAACTAAAGCTCATATTTTGTGTGTGTGTATGTATATGGGAATGCACGTGTATATGTGTATGTTTGTACGCCTATGTGTAAGAGTGCTCATATGTATACTCGTGTGGTGGTGCATGTTCACAGTGTGCTCATGAATATGAAGATCAGAGGTTGACATTGGGTATCTTCTTTGACTATTCTCCATCTTATAGATTGAGGCAGGGTCCCTTGCTTAAATCCAGAAGTCACTGGCTTGGATAAATTAGCATGCCATCTTGTTCTGGATAGCCTCTGTCTTCACCTATGGAATATCAAGTTAAATGGTCCTGCCTAGCATGCCATATATATGTGTGTGTGTGTGTGTGTGTGTGTGTGTGTGTGTGTGTGTGTGTGTGTAATATATATGGATAATATATATGTGTAATATATATATATATATATATATATACACACACACATATAAAATGTAAGGTCTGTTTTGCAACGCTTGTATGCACGACAACCACTTTACCTACTGAATTCTTGCTTAGCTCCTGAATTTTATATTATGGAACAAAATTGTATAAGATTAGGATTCCATTCCTGACTTTGGTTGATGCTGCAGCCAAAGGTGGGTAGTATTTTATTATTTTCTTCTTGCGAATGCATGCTTCTTTCAGTGTTTTCCAAACTGAATTAAATCACTGCATTTTGCCTGCCATGTGTACTATTACTTTTAAGAACTTCATAGTTTTATTAAAATATGTAAAATTACCATGACATCAGACCCCCAAAAAGCCATTTTAGAAGGCAAATGAATCATAAAATTCAGAACTACTTTTCTGAAGAACTCGATACAATCATCTACTTCCAGGAATTCTCACACTCGTTGAAATGCACTTGGAAAACGCTGTGCAAATAGGAAAAGAAAGAAGTTAAAAATCTCAAATGAAGCTGATAGAAATTTCCCACCCTCTGACTAATTCTCTTATTTGCAGTGACATTGAAGACAGGCCTATAGTGAAGTGAGCTGATTGTATTATAAATGCACATAAAGGCACCAGTGCTCTGGCCTTATTTATTCTTGTCATATTCTCTGGAGAATAGACTGATTAGATTTCTTCATTATTGCTAATCACTTCCTATCTGAGCATCTGTTTTATTCTGAGCTTTATTGATTGCAAATATGCCTAGTTACACACCTTCTACTTGTGTCAGGATGTCAGTCTCACAAATACATCTTCACATCAACCATATTACCTTAAATAGCTCACTATTCTAATATCCAATTCTGCGGTACAGTAACTCCCACTTAGCTATGAATAATATTTTTCAAGATTCTTCCTGAATATCTGAAACTGAAAAATACTGACTCCTAAAGATTTTTTCCCACACACACCCATGATGATGCTTCATTTATTAAAAGTATAAGACTCTGACAATTTACAATGTTTATTGCCACATTAAAATCAATGTATGACATAGTTCCTTATTAAATCAAAAATCATCACTTGAAGTATATTAGGTCCTCTATGGAATATTTAAATTTCTTGCTAGCTTTACTAATGTTGCAAAGTTAATTAACGGTTTCCAGAATACACCAATGACAGCATCATGACAATTGATCTTGTAACTCAAGGTAGCTACCTCATAATGTACCACGAGGTAAGGAACAGTACCATAAAATGGGATTGTTCCTGTCCCAGGCAGACTTGAAAAGAATGTCATAAGACTTCAAGGTATTCCCATGTAATGTAAAAATATCACTACTTCACCTGTGCAAATTTAATTATTTAATATTATTACTTACTGATGACCATGAATAACTAAAACTAAAGAAGGACAGTCAAAAATTATGAAAAATGTCAAGTATTATTTGAAGAAAATTTCTCTTTGGACTAATAATTTTAGAATTATTGAAATGATTTTTATTTTAATTACTAGATTGGCATTATGTAGGTTCATCATTCTTCAAAGTACACTGCTAATAAGGGAGCCAACCATTTCTTAAACTTGTATTTAATATAAGTGAGGAGAAAGAGTAAAACATTTTTAAACCCATAATCACCTATCTAGACTTACTGCTGTGAACTCTGTCTTCATTGTAGGAAAAAGACATTTTATTTCATTAATGATACAATTTTTCAAATAAAATCTTCTATTATAAATTAAGTTCCAAAACCTTTGATTTTAATTACCGTTCTTCATATCTCTCAATAATCTTGAGTTCTAGTAAAATATATTCAAGTAAAGACAATTTCATTTATGTAAATTTTATCTATTTATGACACCATTAACCCATACTTTAACTTATAAGTAAGACTAGAAATCTGATAGTTCACAGAAAATTTCTAATACGGCATCAGTAATGGCACTGAAGAAGACTCAAAGACAAAGAAAGTCCACAGGGACTTGATGATGTCAGAAGTTTGTTGATAGTGAACTAAAATATCTAGTTGAGTTTCATGACATAGAAGTGATTGGAGACCTTACATTCCAGGAAGGAAAAAGGTGCTACCTGAATCCAAAGTAAAGCCCGGACACAGCTCAGCATTGGAGATATTTCCAAGGTATTAAAGTAGCAAAAAGGAAATATGTAAACTGAATAATTTTTTGCATTAGTTTTTTGTAAGTAATTATCCCATTGTGTATGGTTTTAAGAAAGATAGGAGATAGAGAGAAACAGAAATTACTGATATCAAAAGCAAAGAATGGCACTTCACTATAAGTTTTAATATCAGTGTTACAATGGAAACCTATTATAATCAAATTTGTGCCAAAAATAACAACAGAAAGCTTCTAAGAAAAGCACTATCCCCAGGACTCCTTACAAAGGCTATAGCTTATCAAACGAAAAATTCAGAGCCTGGTGTTGTTATTGTTTTGGGTCATTGGTCAGGAGTGAGGTGGAAATTTAAGGTTTCTTTGAGGATTCAGTTGGGTCATGAGATGTTTTCCTGGAAACTGTCATATGAGAGGATGCTTTAGCTGAAGAAATCATGTGGGAAGGTGTTTTGCTGAGAACAGACATGTGGTGGGTACATTTCTAGAAGCAGCCTAGAAAAAGGACATGCAGTGTTTGGATTTTTTCTTTTCTTTTATTGGCTATTTTCTTTATTTACATTTCAAATGTTATCCCTTTTCCTGGTTTTCCCTACAGAAACCCCCACCCCCTGCCTCCATGAGGGTGCTACCCCATCCACTCTTACCCTCCTCCCTAGCTGGCATTCCCCTAAACTGGGGCATCAAGTCTTCACAGGACCAACAGCCTGCTACATATGTGCTGGAGCCATGGGTCCCCCCATGTGTACTCTTTGGTTGGTGGTTTGACCCTGGGAAATCTGGGGTGTCTGGCTGATTGATATTGTTGTTCTTCCTATGGGGTTGCAAACCCCCTCAGTTACCTCAGGCCTTTCTCTAACTCTTCCTTTGGGGACTCCATTCTCAGACCAATGGTGGGCTGCAAGCATCTGCCTCTGTATTTGTCAGGACCCTCAGGAGACAGCTCTATCAGGCTCCTGTCAGTATGCACCTCTTGGCATCCCCAATAGTGACTAGGTTTTGTGACTGCATGTGGGGAGGATCCCCATGTGTGGCAGTTAAAGCTAATGCTTGAAAGAACTTTTGATGCTTGGAAATGGTAAAAAGATAACTCAACAGACAGTGGATAATGCTGTGTGGTATTGATATGCCTTACCATTCCTTAGTACCTGTTGTTTGTTGTGATTTCATAGAGAGAATTGCCACCAAAACCTTCTGATGGTGTTCAGACAGCTTTTTGCCCCTTCTTCAGACTTGGGTTGATTGGTAGAGTCTTGTGGATTAACCTGGCAATACTGATTCTTTTTTCTTTTCTTTTTTTTTCTTGGATACTTTTATTTACAATTCAAATATTATCCCCTTTCATAAAGCCCCTATTCCTCCCCCTTCTTCTATGCAGGTGTTCCTGAACTCAACCACTCACCCCTTCCTGCCTCCCCTCCTTAATGTTCCCCTACACTGGGACATTAAGCGTTGGCTGGACAAGGTCTTCTCCTCCCATTGGTGCTCAACAACATATGCAGCTGGAGCCATGGGTCTGTCCATGTGTACTCTTTGGATGGTGGTTTAGTCCCGGGGAGTTTGGATTTGTTGACATTGTTGTTGATTCTATGATGCTGCAAACCCCTTCAGCTCCTTCAGTCCTTTCTCTAACTCTTCAATGGGTGTTTGTGAGAGGGTGAAGCTATTGTCGTTGATTCCTGTGAACTGAACTGATGATATCCTGACAAGGCAAATTGATTTTTTTTCAAATAGCTAATGCTAAACAGGTCCACATGCTCCTTTTCTCTATTAACCTTTCCTTTTCATTACCTCTGGTGGATGGTAGTGTAGAAGTGAGATGAAAGCATTTAAGTATCATATTTTTTAAGATTTTAATCATTTTATTTGTTTGCATTTCAAATGATATCCCCCTTCCCTTTTATGCCTCCACAAACCCCCATCCCATCCTCCTTATTCTCCCTTCCCTTTGCCTCCATGAGGGTCCTCTTCCATACACTCACCCACTCCCACCTCACACCTCTAACATCCCCTTCCCTGGGGCAACAAGCCTCCCTTCTTGTTGATGTCCCACAAGGCCATCCTCTGCTACATGTATATCTGGAGTTCTGGCTCCCTCCACGGATGCTCTTTGGTTGGTGGTTTAATCCCTGGGAGCTAGGGTTGTCCAGTTAGTTGATACTGTTCTTCCTATGGGGTTGTAACCCTCTTCTGCTCCTACAAAAGTAGGTTTTAAATAGTCTAAGCCTACACAGTAGTGTCCTATACACACTGACAACAATACGTGCTATTGGCATTGCTCTTGCTTACACTCTGAAACTTGAAGAAAAGACTGTCTTGCTGAGGTCACATACAAAGTGTGGAGAAAGTGTGCTGGTGCTAACTTAGAAACATCATGTCTACTAGCAAGATTGCAAAGTGACAGGAAGTGTTAAGTAAGATGCTGGGAGAGATTTATCAGAAGTTTTAAGTATGTGTTAGCACTGAGGACTAAAATAATGTTCACTTGGAAAAGCATCCCTGTTAGTGAATTATTGGCACAAGTGGCATGGATGTTATGGGATATCTAACAACTTCCTGGTGGAACTTAAGCCAAGTACCCCAAGAGATTATTGCAATGCCTGATATTGAACATTCTGCTCAAGAATCCATGGAGATCATAGATCCTATTAATATTACTCTGCTAACACTTCACAGGATCGAAGTGTTTAAAACACACATCTTTGTATTTGTGCAACCAGAAATTCTTCTTTATGCATTATAACACCCCGACAGAGACTCCAAACTAGTCACAATTCAGATTAGGTCTACTGAGGAGATTTTGGCTTTAAATAAGAAATATATATCCTACCTGCTCCTTCCCAATGCTCAGGAGATCTTTGACATTGGTGAAAAGGGGATGAATGTACGAGTCAGAGAGCATTGGAAAATTGGTGATAAATAATGTCTCCTGCACAAGACCATAAATTCACAGTAGTGTGATTATCAACACATTGACTGCATAAGATCAAGCCAGTAAGCATAGAAAGAGGAAAAACTCACAGACCATACATTTATCTAAGAAGTTATTGGAAGTTGACTGAATCCAGGGCAGCAGTTCTCAACCAGTGAGTCAACTGTTTTGAGGGGTCAAATGACCTTTCATAGGAGTCTCCTAAGATCACAGCTATTTACATTAAAGAATTCTAAAACACAGCTATTTACATTAAAATCCATAACAGTAGCAATATTACATGGGTATGGTTAGGGCTAACCAGAACATGAGGAATTGTATTAAAGAATTTAAGGAAATCCAGTGCCAGATAATGAAATCCTGTCACGAAAAGAAATACAAACAAAATCACAGCAAAACAAAATAAAACAAACAAATAAACAAACAACAAAATTGACAATGTAGACAAAGTAAAGAAACTTGAAAAACCTGAAGCCAGAAAAGTACTAAACATTGAATTGTATTATTTAGAAATAATATTTTAAATTTATGTTTCTTTTTAAATCCCAAATCAAATTATCACCCCTGAAATTACACATATTGGTTCTATTATAGAGCCTAAATAAGTTATATTTAGGAATACACACACACATACACACACACACACACACACACACACACATACACACATACACACACACACATACACAGAGAGAGAGAGAGAGGCAGAGACAGAGACAGAGACAGAGACAGAGAAAGATGGAGAGAGACAGAGAGGAACAGGGAGAGACAGAGAGAAACAGGGAGAGACAGAGAGATGGAGAGACAGGGATAGACAGAGAGAGACAGGGAGAAACAGAGAAAGACAGGGAGAGACAGGGAGACATGGAGAGACTGAGGAGAGTGAGAATAACAATTTACTGGAAAAGGAAGCTATGAATTTGGTAGACAGTGAAAAGGGGTTTATTGGAGTGATTGGTGGGAGCTAAAGGAAGGTGAGAAGAAAGTAATTATGTTACAAGCTTCATATTATAAGAGTTATAAAGTTAATATTTGTACTTTGTTTCTTTCTCTGATATGTCTTACATGTACATGTGTATAAATGCATATATATGTATATATATATATATAATAGGAGTCAGAGATGCACCTACTCTCACTGTTAGGAGTCCCATGCTAAGTTAACAGATACAACGTATAAGCAGAGGGCCCAATGCAGAGGGCCTGAAGCTGGCTGCTTCAGTCTCTGTGAGCCTATATACACCCTACTTAGTTGGCTCAGTAGGCCCTGGTATTTTTTTGGTGTCTTCTATCTCTGACTCCTACAATCTTTCCCTTCCTTGTCTGTGTCCATGGGGTTTCCTTGCCTCAGAGGAGACCTGATGGAGAGTTTCAATTTAGACTCTCCACACAATGATTGTGAATCTCTGTACCCATTTCCATCTGCTTCCAGAGGAAGGCTCACTGACGACAGCTGGAAAAGGCTCTGATATTGAGTATAGCACAATATCATTATCAATCATTTTTGTATTGCTAGGTTATACCATAAGTTTCTGAGCTAGGCAAGTCTCTGGTTCCTGGCCATCCAAGCTGTGTGTGGTGCATTGGGTTTCTCCCTTAAAGTCTTATTTCAACAACTGATAAAAAATAGATGGCTATTGAACATTACTTCATTCAGGAAATTTATTTGAAATTTCAAAGCAAAATGGGAAAGGTTTGAAATTTATACTATAAATGGGAGGAAGCATGTCAATGACTACGGCATTCTTTCTATGAATTTGAAGTCAATATAAGGATTTTATTAATTCAGACATATAAAATCACCAAGTGAAGCTCACACTTAAAGTCCACAATAATTTCACATTAATATCTCCTCATAATAAAACAAGCCTTTCTCTAAACCAGTTTTGGGATAATATAAATTCATAGCTGTCATATAATTTTTGAAAGTCATATTTTGTAATCAGAATTGAAGATACTTAAGGGCCAATAATGAGAAGTCATGACTCATCTAAAACCAGAACAGCAGAATTTATGCCCATGAAGTAAGAACAGTTTCACTCACGTTTGTCAGTAAAAATTTTCATTTCTTCATCTTGCCTTCCTGTTTTCTGAGGATTTAACGTATGAGAACCTCTGACATAGCTTCTCTATTAGGATAAGAAATTAGATACTTCAAATGCCAAAGGCATTTCTTTTTGGCACACAGAGATGTGCTATGCATATGTGTATGTAGAATGCATGTTCGTATGTGGGTGGGTGTGTTTGTGTTCATGTGGAGGGTTAATGTTGACATCAGGTATCTTTCTCAGTTGCTTTCTACCTTGTTTATTAAGGGACAGACTTTGCTAAACCTACAAGTCACTGTTTTGACCAGCCTGGCTAGCCAGCTTGTACAGAGGATTCTTTTTCTATGTCTGAAATGTACACTCAGAGCTAACATTGGCTCTGAGGTCTGAACTTTATTAGTCTTTATACTTTGTATAGCGAGCTCTTTATGTTTGGAGTCATTGTCCCAGTCTTATAGTTTTTACATGATGTGTTTTTTCTTCTTATGTTGAATAGAAAAAAGTATAATGCATTATACTCAACGAGTAAAGACAATAGCAGTAATCAGAAAGATACAAATTGGTGTCAAATATTCATATTTTTAACCAAAATATACCATTCCCTGAATTCTAGTCCAAGATACAAGAACACTGTCTCTTTGATAGTTTACACAAATGAGCCAGTATGAATAGAGTAATATCCCGAGTTTTGAAAAAAATAAAAGGAAACTGAAACAGAAACCTTGTATGTAAACGTGATTTTTCTGAAATGTTTGGTTACCTTTTGTTTGACCTGTGAGAAGTCGTCTTGGCTTGAGACTAATTTATAGCCATCATGAGTATCATTTGCTAACTGTGGCAAACAAAACAACAGTTGAGACACAAATCAAATAGAACTAGAATAAGAAGGTATTCAAACCCTTCCTAGGAATCTTTCAAATCTGTGGATTGGGAAACTTTTGGAGTATTGTTGGGGTGCACTGAAATACAAAATTGAGAACAAGCTATGAAACATACTTAATGATAATCTCCATTCTAGGTAAAAGCAACCAACCCATGACAAAGTTTCAATGCATGAAGGACAACTTCCAAACAACAATAACAAAACCAACCCTGTACACAGGTTACACCGAAAGACAGCTATTAAGAACGTGGACTTAAAATAAATGCCTCACGTATCTCCAGGAAATTGAAATACTCACAGCTAAGTAATGCATGTTCTGTGCTGCACATCTCTGGATAGAAATACGCATGTTATGACTTAATTGCCACCCTTTGTATATAGAATACCTAACTTCAACACTGAAGAATAGTGTAGTTGAAATATTTCTTACCAAATACCAGACAGACAATATAATTTTATAGTTTTCTTTAGTGATGGACATAATTACCAAATTTAAAAATATGTGAATTTTAGAGAACTGAATATAGAAAGATTATGTTTACCTAAACGTAGAAGAAATGAATGGAAGAAAGCTTCTTGTGAGAAACTGAAATTATGTAATGCAATTGAATTTTTATTAAGAAATAAATAAAAAACTACTACAGATTAAAATTAAAACTATAAATCTATATATACAGATTTTTTTAGTGTCTAAGCTTCTCTATGCAGCTATCAATAATATAGATATTGGTCAGGTTATAGTTTTTCCATAGATTACATAGGGAAAAAGTCCACTTTTTATCCAATGTACTGTGTAGAAATCTTTACTAATGTTTGGTAAGCTAAGATGTTTATTTTAAACCCCACAGCACCCACTGAACTATGTAAATTAAAATATACCTAGTATGTATAAGAAGGCAACAGTGAAAATAAAGAGTAATAGAAATTCATAAAATAAGTTTTAGTCAAGACAGTAGATAAGTAGATATAATATTGGTCTCAGGGACATAACCAAGAATTTTGAATTAAAAATCATAAAAATGGCAAAACTGTGTGGCTGGTTACAAGATATCACTGGATTTAAAATAATAATTTAAAAATTTACTTTTTATCAGAGACGCAATTTTGTTTCAAAGATACAGAGTATGTGAATAAAAAGATTACGCAATACAACATCACAAAATAAATGTAGGTGGTAGCCATCTCAGAAAAAAATAGATTTTAATATTAAACATGCTACAAGAGATAAGCATAAATGATTAATATTCATAAAGGTAACATGCCCTTAAGAGGCCAACAGAATAATTCAAAAATATGTGAAACAAAAACTGATCCAATTGAAATAAAATAAAAGAGGTAAATTTAGAAATAATGTGCATGATCTTAATAAGGAATAAAGGAAAAACAATGAGGGAAGGAACTTGATGTCTTCTAGACCCAGAAGAGACAGAGAGAATCAATGTGTTGCATAAAGAATGTGACTTTTATGTACCATGTTATGGTCAAATATTCAATATCAAGAGAGGTTAGCTCATCTTTCCTATTCTTCCAACAAGAATGAAAGTGGAAAGATCCTGGGGGATTTCAAACCAAGACTTGGCAAATGGGAGAGTCTGAGGGGGAAAGAGAGGAAGCTCAGGCAGCAGTCTGTGGGCTCCAATACAGGCTGGTGACCTACAAGGAGAAGACATGGAGGAGCACCCTTTGACCAGACTCATCCTCTAAGGATGATAAGCTGCATAAATTTAGGGCAAATTAATCCCACCCAGTTATGAAAGGAAATTTCTTCAAAAATCTGTCAGATTCTTCAATATTCTAGGATGCTCCCACAATTAAAGAGAATCAGCTGAGGGAGAGAAAGGCATGGCCATTGAAGAAATCAACTTCTAATGGGTTTCTTCAAGATGTTCTTCACTCGGAAGAGACATAACTGGGTATTTATTGCTAAGTAAGATTGCATTGAACTGGAAGAAAAACCTCACTTCTCAATCCATATATGTGGTGGACCTTATGCTTCTACTGTGTGAATTAAGTGGGGGATGGGCTCTCTCCATGGGAGTTGGAGCACACTGAAATTCACAATGCATAGTGATATCTTTACATTAATAGAATTCGGCTGTACTGTTCAATAATGGGAAAAATTGGATGCTTTTCTACTCAAATTAGCAAAGTAATATTTCAAGAATTTATCCTAGACTTTACCAAGAAAGATGGCTTATCCTCTTAAAACTAATTTGTAGCACACAAAAAGTTAATCTTATATGTCTCATATAATGTATTTCACACAATTGGATCCTCTCCTATGCACAAAGGATGCTTTTTTTGAATGAACTGCTATGGAATAGTTCACATGTATTAACAGCAGAGCATCTGTGCACGAATAATGTTATTATGATAAATGCTGTGGGAATTTATAATAAATTGACAACCACTATTTTCTTCTAATAAAATAATTTATCACTTTTTAATTTCTTAATTCATAATGAATAATTACGGAGGTAATTGATCCCTTTTAAGTGTACTGAATTCATTAGATGATTTGATTTGGTTCATTGGCCAGGCTACAATATGTATGTAAAAACTGTATTTTAACTGTGTAAATTAGCTCCTCATTTTGGAACATTAGAGTTGGTGATAGCTTAATATATAATCTGTGTAACTATTTTATGTGTCTTCCTTTGAACTTTAATTAACCTCTATGAGTTTTGGTCATAAAAAACATTCAGCATTATCCTAATATCCTCCATAGGTATAACACAGAATGTTCCTTATCATTTAGATTGGCAAAGGGGATGGTTTGATCAAATTCTTAATGATTTTATTTCCTTACTATTATTCAGAAATGCTGTGTTTTGGAGCTCATGTGAAAGGCTGCAGATGAGAGAAGTATAATTGGCCTGTCACCTCTGAGATATTAGGCTGTCATTCAACTATCAGTTCATTATTGAAATTCAAAGACCGACAGTATGATTTAAGGTGAGAACTATTTTAAAACTGTAAACTTCTCTGCATAATTTTTGACAGAATTTTTAATTTAAGAATTTCTCTATTGTTTAAGTGCCCTTTTGCATAAGTAACAGATGTGTTGGTCATATTGTGCCTCTCCCTTGAGTTCATAAATGCATCTTTATTCTGTTGCAACAATTTAAGAGACCATTATCTTAAACAGGGACAATAAAGTTGCAGTTAGTAGGATATATTTATATAAAATAGGATCAAGAAAAGTACCTCAGGATGTGAGAAGAGAATTTTTAAATAATGCTACTTGATTTGAAGAGAAAAATGTCAGAAATGGTTCTTTGTCTCTCTGTAAACAAAATATTTGATTATAGCATAAAGAACTTAATGTTTAACAAGAGATCCCACCTGCTGCTATTTTAACCCTTCCTTCATGTATTCCTGTTACAGGTGTGTGACACTATCCTCAGCTTTCATGTGGCACTAGGACTTGACCTCATGAAGAGCAATCACAGAGAGTGCCTTCACCCCCTGAGACATCTATTCAGATCCTGTCAAGCTGACATTGTTATCTGTTAAAGCACCATGAAATGGAATTCAAGTAATTAGAAAAAAACGTATTTATCATGAGGGAGAGTCACAAATCTTCCACTTCCACTTTGCTTTCTGTTACCAGTGAGAGAGGAGAAAGACATAAGGATAGAGGCAAAGGCAAAGGGAGAAACAGAGAGGCAGAGAAAGGAAAAAGACTATTTTTCTTTTACAACATCACTGCTTCTGTGTGAGTTAAAGGCTATTGTAGAGCAATAAGGAGTTATCCAGTTCTGATGGATACCCAAAATGTATGTAAAAAGACATTTTTGTTTGGGGGTCCTCAAGAATGTGTTTAACTACTATCTCATAAAAAAAGGATCTCATCACTGGCCCTGTGTATTTTATATAATAATCCATGGCTTCTGTGAGCAACATTTACCATCCATAAAAGTTATTCCTCTCTAAACTCTTCTTTTGTTATTATAAATTTTACATAATTTAGTTTATGATGATAAATTATATAACTTATATGACAAAAGTGTAAATACATTTCTGAGTTATAATGGTTCATATCATTTTAGAAATAATATTTTATTTATTCTTCAAAATTTTCATACACGTTTAAAATATATTTTGTTATTATAGCTCCCTGAAACCTTCTTTGAAACCTGCAAACCTGTCATCCTACTGATTTCATGTCCAGGATTAGCTGAGGAGCTCTTTTCATTGAGGATGTGGCCACTAACAGATTGTTCATCCTCAAGTAAAATTCCATACACCTACAAGTTAACTTGTAGGTTAATACTTATTGGAACAATAATAAAAATACATTATATTTTTAATTTTTTGTAAAGCAGTATGTTTCCATATGTATTTTTCTACATTTCTATTATACCCTTCTCATTTAACCCATGCCCCAATCACTGAAGGCCCTATACACTTAGAGTGCATGATCTAGAAAGGTTAAGCTTTAAAGAACTCAACTAGAAGATTCTAAAATGAAAGTAGCTTTCATAGTCCCAGTGTCTGTGTGTCTGAGAGAAAGCCAAGTCACATTAGCCAGTTTGAATTCTGTCATCTTTGAGAACAATCTGGTAGCCAAGATGTGCTGTCTTGTGAAATAGTGTCATTGATTTTTATGGACTAACCAACTCTTCTCTGATTCGATTGAGAAACACCCATAGGAGGGAGTGTATGATTCAAACCTGGCTAAAAATTCATGACAGGAAAGATCCTAGGCCGTAGCAAGGAGCTGATGGTTGTTGGTTAATAAGCTGATGTAGCATCTAGCTACCATCTAAGCATGTGATGCTGTACCTATAGACATGTATTGCTCTCTGCCTTAATGAGATATTCCTCTCTTTCCGGCTAATGTGAGTTCTGGAAGAGATTGGCTGTATAGAGAACTGAAAATAAGTGACAGACAGTGCTTAGTCCTAAATAAGATAATTAACCCCCACCTTGATGTTTAAGAGACACTACAGAGGCCAGAATGAGTGTAAGAGTTAGAAAACAAAGAATGGCTTGAAAATTCTATCTCCTGGGCAAGTCATAGCCACTGCAGACATGAACTCGCAATAGCCTCAGACAACTACACTCGGTCAGTGCAAGAATGGGCCTCTAATAGCCGGAGAGAGATAAGGGAGGGGAACAGACTTATCTACTCCTCACTGGAGGACTGTTGCTGATAATGAGGAAGAATGGCCATTTCCCTTGCTGTCCCACTGCTGACGTCATCAGGATCCAATGAATGATTTCACTCTAATTGTCACAGAGATGGCACCGGAATATCTACATAGTTCACCAAACAAAACTTGTTAATCTTGGAAACGAACGGCTTGTAGTGAACGAAGGTTTGTGAATATTGATGTGAAATAAGTGAGAGTAGAAATTGATTAGATTGTATACATGTATGAGTTTGTTTAAAAAAACAAAATAAATAAATATGTGGATTTTAAATCACTGGAAAATTTACCTGAACATTTTTGTTTAGGTATTTACATTGTGTGATAGTTTGTATATGCTTGGCCTGGGGAGTGGCACTATTTGGAGGTGTGGCCTTGTTGGAGTAGGTGTGTCACTGTGGGCATGGGCTTTAATATCCTAGTCCTAGATGCCTGGAAGTCAGTATTATGCTAGCAGCCTTCAGATGAATATGTTGAACCCTCAATTCCACCTGCCCATGCCTACCTGCATACTGCCTTGATAATTATGGACTAAACCTCTGAATCTGTAAGCCAGCCCTAATTAAATGTCCTTATAAGATTTGCCTTGGTCATGGTGTGTGTTCACAGCAGTGAAACCCTGACTAATATACACTGAAATGAATTATTGACACATAGGAGGAAGAAAATGGAACCTTATGTCAGGCAGCTAATAGCTAATAGAAACTTAGGTTCAGGAGTAAGCTTAGACCTCTGGATTTACCATGCCCTAAACAATAGCAATGAAAGAGGACTTTCTGATAGAGCTCTCTGTAAGTTGAGTGGGTTCAGATTCTCAGAGTTGCACCAGGTAGAGGTGACATTTTCTGTTATGCTCTATAAAACTTCTCTCGCCCATACTCCTGTAAGTAATACCAAAACACTCACTGACTTACTAAGATATTTTTCTGTCTTCGGTGGCCAGTCTAGGATGAATGCATATTTGTTCACAAGCCCTATGTAAGATGCACTTTATTCCATTTAGTTTGTTTTTCTTATATCACATCATAATCATTTAGTAGAAGGGTAACAGACATTCTGACAAAGGTTGTGAAATAATTTGGAGTAGACTCACTAAAATTTTAAATTTTGATATAATACATTTCGAAAAAAGGCATCCTCAAGAACATCCAGAGTCATTTACAGTGAGATCATAGCTGTTGTGAAAGATGGCTGTAAGTTATCTTCATAAAAATATCACCATTAAAATTATCATTTCTGTCCCCATAGTCATCTTGATAAACTTCCATGTAAAGACAGTGTATAATTTATTTGAAGGAATTCTGAATATCTAACAAAGTCATTTTAAATAAAATATTAAAAATCTTCCTTTGAATAGTTTCTCTCATTTAAGAATCAGTTTTTAATTTTAATACAAAAATAATTATTATTTATTAAAACAAAAATTTTGTAGTGGACCAATCAAGATTATTTTGCAATATTTAAATTTTTTAATGTGATTTCAGAGAAATGTGTGACTAAAGCTTTTGTGTACAAGGAAAAATGACAAACACATGGAGGGTGAATGATTATATGGTTATTGACAAAGGTGGGGAAATAGAAGGGGCACCAACTTCAGCCACAGACAAGTGAAGAGGTTCTGTGGCTTCAAAAATCCTTGATATTACTCTTATTAATCTATTTTAAAACACAATGTTTACATTTGATCAGAGTTACTCACTTTAAACTACCAATTTTATAATATCTACCTTTAAGACATTTAAAAATATTGTTGTATAATATATAATAGCATTTCAAGTTAAAAACTTAGGTCTAATATCTGTCATAATAATCCAAACTTAGTAAGCTTTCCAACAGGCTCCATGACTATGGGGACAGAAATGATAAGCCACTAAATGACAACACATTTGAAGAGATCAAAGGTAAATTAAAGATGAGCATTTTACTAACCATCATGTTGCTATGGAATTCTGGCTTAACATTATCACCTCCACAAACATTTTGGGCTTTGCCTTTCTGTAAGGGCCATCGGAAAACATAAAAATGCATTTATCACTTGCTTCGTGCTAACTCTTTTTGTGATGATGTAAACTTGCTATAGTCAAGTACTTACTTCCTGTTTTAGGTACAAGAATAAAAACTCAGAGTGGATCTGTATATGCACATTCTTGTGTGTATGATTTTGTACGTATGAGTACATGCATAAATGTAAATGCATATGAAATATACTTATTATGAAGCAACTCCAATGTAGGTGTGTGTACATACATTTGCATGTATTTATGTAGACCTCTATAAGTATACAGCTTCCATAATTGTGTGAAAAATATTAAATATGAAACTCTTGTGGAATTTTAGCTTTAGTTTTTAAACTTACTGGGCACACATATAAAAACACCAATATTTGTATAAAAGACTATAACTATTAGGAATTCTTTGGGATTCTTCTGAAAGAATATTTACTTTTGTTTTGGGCTTTGTAAATAAATTCTGACTGTGCATTGCACTGTTAGTGTAAATTTAATAACATTCCAAGGCAAACTTTGCATACCTGTTGAAGCTTCTATCCATAAAATACCCCCAACCATACTTTTCTCAAAAATTTGCATGTTTTTAATTTAATACTTCCCCAAAATGAAGAGTATGATGGATACATATTTTTAGCTTTGTGGTAGAGGCAAGAGTTAAGGGGCTGACACTGAAAATGCACAAGCTGATGCACTTGTACTAATATAGTGCACTAATGCACATTTTTTACAGTTGTGTGCAAAATAAAGACAAGTTTCTTTTCCTTGAGATTTGTACATGTGAATTAGGGAAGTTATTGTCTTAACGAAATCACAGATAAAACACAATGCCTGCCACCTTCAGTCTCAGATGTTAAATTTTGACAATTAAAATTTGTAAACAAAAGTGCTCAAACCCCTTTTGGCATTAAATTGAAGAAATTTTATGGAGCTAAGAGCACAAAGAAGAAAATTAATCATGAATTGGTAATTTGTTTAAATCACAAAAAGCATTTACCTGCCATGAATTTGGTATTCAATCAGTGCACATCATAAATAAATTTGGCCTTGAGCATTGTTTGCTGGGCATTTGTGGGAAAACTTTCAGGTTCTTTGGATATACAGTAAGCTGAACCTCCATTTTTTTATGAATGGAATATCAGAAGTTACGGATCTTTCAGCATTGCTGATTATCCCAAAATTTCATGTGAGGTTTCTTAGGATATGTCTTGGGTTGTTGCTAAATTTCAAACAAAGAATAGTGTTAATAATTCAATGATCTAGTGATTGGTCCTGAGTTATTCAAAACATGTGCATGCATGAGCGACATTAGACCCTGAAGATTAATTCCCAAAAAGAGCAGGCAGAATAGCCTGAATTTTGTTAAAAATTAACTTTATTTCCAATATTTTAAATCAAAGATCATTTTATTTTCTATAGTCAAATAAATTAAAAAAGTAGAATGGCTAAAGCTAAGATTACTATTTTATTTTTATCAGATAAATGGGGATATGTGAAAACCTGGTATTTGTCCCTATTGTATGCTGTGGGTTGCATGCAATTTATTATTTAATTTTGAATATGCTTTTTACAACCTTGCTTCACTTCTGAGCCAAATGTATTCCTAAGGACATTTGTGGCACCAATAGTACACTACATTAGTAAATGTACAGCAATGCAATACATTAGTACAAGTGCATAAGTACATGTGAATTAGTACAAGTACATTAGTGAGTGTGCATTAGTGCAATATATTAGTGCAAGTGCATTAGTACTAGTACATCAGCTTGAGCACTACACCATTATCTTCACTCACTCTCTCCATTATGAGTAGAGAGGGTTTCAGTTCAGGTAGTGCCATGCTCTGGCTTTGGTTTTCTCAAGATCAATTCCATGTGTTTATCTGTTATTAAATTTCCCATAAGCTGGATGTCAGTGTAATGGTTTTTATCCCCTCATTTAGGTGTTTAGATAGCTAGACTACAATTCCAATATTAAAAGCTATTAATGTAATTAATCATGAGTACTGAGGATACAAAATAATGGAAAATTGAATGGTGTGAAATAATATGGAAGTAATTTGGACACGATAAATTCATCATCAAAGTCACTCAGATGTTTACATTTTTCCCATTATGTGTCACATGGTTTTGGAAACAAAGACTGAAGATTAGGGCTGGTTAACAATAGGATGACAAAAATATACAATTTAAGATAGCAAATATGATCAAATAAAGATGTACACATGTTTGTGTTATTTGTTCTGTTCTGAATCAATGAATAAAACTTAAAATCAAGATGAGTGATTTGCTAAATTCTGAAAACACTTAAATATTTAACAGTGCACAAAATTTTGCACACCCAGAGACAATTCAGTGGTTAAAGGCCCTAAAAGATGTTCCAAAGGTCACAGATTCAATATGAGCTCTCATAGGGTGGCTCACAACCAAGGTACTCCATGGCATCCAATACTTGTGGCAACACAGTGCGCAAATGTATTTACAGGGAAAATATCCAGTCATATAAATTTTTAAAAGAATGAATCTCAGATATAAGTCCATACAACAATGTTAAATTTGGTTCTTCTAATGATGAGATATAGAGAAAGCAACACAGTTTCCTCTGGAAGGTTTTATTTATTTTTATTCCTAATTGATTTTCTTGTTACTTAACATATATTCTTTTCTCACATAATATATTCTGATGGTGGTTTCCCTTCTTTCTGTTTCTCTGAATTCTTTCTTTCCTCCCCTCTCATTGAGATCCACTCTCATTTTGTCCCTCATTAGAAAATAACAGGCCTCTTCAAGATAATAATAAAATATTACAAAAATATGATAAGATAAAACAGAAATTAGCAAACGGAAGTTGGACAAGACAAACCAACATAAGGAAAAGAGCCAAGACAAATCACAAGAATCAGAGATCTACACATTTGCATACCCAGGAGTCCCAGAAAAGCACTGAAGTGGAAGCCATAATATATACTCAGAAGACCTGCTGCAGACCCATGCAGAACCTGTGTATTCTGTTTCAGATTTCCATGAGTTCATATGAGCTTTCTCATGTGGATTTCCAGGGCCTTCACTACTTATTGTCCTCCATAATGCCCTATGACAGATTCATATTCTCTCTCTCTCTCTCTCTCTCTCTCTCTCCAGCCTCCTCTCTCTCCTTTTCTCCCCCCTCTCTCCAGCCTCTTCTGCAAGGTTTTCTGAGCTCTGAGGGAAGGCATTTGATGCAGACATCACATTTCTAAGGTCTCTTACTCATTGAACACTGGATAGCTGTGGGTCTCTGTATTTCTTCCCATCTGCTGCAGGAGGAAGCTTCTCTGATGATGGCTAAAAAAGCACTGATCAATAGAGCAGAATAGCAATAGTAGTTATTTTATTACTATTTTGTTTTATGTTTACATATTTGTTTATTTGTTTATTTATTTAAAAACCGTTAGTGTTTGGTTTTACCATAGGTCCCTGGTTCTTGGACACCTGAAAAATGTGTTATATCTCATGAAGTGTGAATACTTCAAAAGTTTAATCAGTTTATGATGATCATTTTCAAGCTATCAGAGGAAAAATTTAAATATCTATCCATTATAAACCCTTTGCTCTCCAATAGTAAGGCATGGGTGACATAAACTTGTGATAGTTACCAACCAACAACTGATTTGACTCTTTGCTTAAGACCTCCAACCATCACACAAAACCTGTACAGGTAGAAGGTGGCTAGCTGGGAAGAAGGCACAACTAGAAAGAAAGAGATGATTATGTTTGAGATATAGTTTGTATGTATAATATACTATAGTGAAACTCATATAATTAATATGTGCTAAGAAAACATTAAATTTAAAAACTTTAAAAATTTGAATCAAGGTTAGGGAACAATTGGTGAATGAGTAGCCATTTTACACACCCACACACACACACACAGGCACATATATTTACTTATGCATATATACATTTATATATTTATATGTAAAATGGTTACTCATTCACCAATTGTTCAACCAAGATACAACTACTATAATTAAAGATTATAAATGACTATATAATATAGTCACAGATGTTTATGTTTATCTACCAGAGGCTTTAACTATAGTAGTTGCACCTTGTTCATCAATATAAAAAATAAAAGTGAAGGAAAATGGCAACGTTGAGTTTCATTTTTTCCCTGTTCACAGCATCCAGAAAAGTTTATATACACTTGAGGGAATAATGCAAAATTTACCGTATGTAATAGAGTAAGCTTGTCTCAGGAAACATAATAACTAAAATTTTTCTCGCCATTTGGATTGATGAATAGACTTATTCTTAATTTCCATTCTGAATAATAAATTGAGCTTTCATGGTGAATTTGTGTACTGACAATTCCAGGTTTGGCATTTTAGAGAAACATACGCTTGTCAAGGGGTTTGGCTGAAAGTCAGATGTGAGCTCCTCTGAGTTATGTGAGCCTGGAGGAATCTCTTCTAACACAAAAAGCGCTGAAGGAAAAAACATTTAAAGCAAACAGTCTAAGGACTATGGAAAGGTTAAATGAATCTTCTCTGATGACTATCCCTGGAGGATATCAGTCACAGCTTTGTGGGACCCGCCACACATCACAGGGAAACCAAACAGCTACAGAGAAACAAAGAAAAACAGCATTTTTATCCTACCAGGAAGTCCTGGCACTAGTGTCTGTCTCACTGATGTATGAAGTATAAAGTCATACACTTGCAACAGTCTGTTGTAATCTGTTGAAGGTAAGAGCCTTGGTATCTGTGCTAAGAACATCAAGCAAACTTCATACAGAATAAAAATGTGATCACCACGTGTGATCCTTAAATATGGTCTTCTGACAGCTACCAATAAATTATAAATCTAAATGCCATATTATCATATAACACATTATGCAAATTCTTATCAGATTAGTGACATATGTCTATTTCCAATATAGAATCTAACACAACTCCAATACAAGATAATAGGTAAAACGTACCATGAGAATTTGCAGAACAGTTATGAGAAAAGCCATGTGGCCTTTATTTCCTGGATACTTCTAAGCTCACTGAGCTTCATAGTAAACACATCTCAACTAAGTAGGTATTTTATCATTTTTATCTAGACCGTCATAAAGACATATGGCCTGGTAGACTATGCTTACGTCCTGTCTGAGAGATGTTCTAAAATAGCCACAAATTATTTGATACACCCCCTCAGGAACATCCTTTACACTCTTTGTGAATTCAAACCTTTTATAATCGGTATTAAAGACAATAGCATGGACAGATACTAAGTACCAAATCCATGCAGTTTTTACACCAGTCATTTAGATATTCCCCAAGAAAACAACAAATGTATAAGAAACCTTGGTTTCTGTGCAGAATATATTTAGCTGAGACCAAGTGAAAAGTGACCTTGGGAAATCAGCTTCTTCCAAATGTCAAACGGCCCAAGTGACATCTGATTACACCACATATGAGCTCTCTGCTAAAAACTAGTTCACTTTTCTTCCTGAACTCCTGACTAAACTTCATATTCTTTGCCTTCAATATGAAGTATATGTCATGTATTCAAATACCTTGAGGATGGACAAGACTTGTGGAGTCAAATAATATGTATATGTGCTGTTTCTACACATCTATGATTATATTGCATGCAATTTTGTAGCTGTACACTTAGGCAAATATCTCCTTCTTGTTGATCGCATAGCCATGAGTGGACTGGCCAGCTACTTTTATTTTATTTTATTTTTTTCTTTTTTCTTTTTTTTTTTAATTAACTTGAATATTTCTTATATATTTCGAGTGTTATTCCTTTTCGGTTTCCGGCAACATACCCTCCCCCTCCCTTCCTTATGGGTGTTCCTCCCACCCTCCCCACATTGCAGCCCTCCCCCAACAGTCTAGTTCACTGGGGTTCAGTATTAGCAGGCCCCAGGGCTTCCTTCCACTGGTGCTCTTACTAGGATATTCATTTGCTACCTATGAGGTCAGAGTCCAGGTCAGTCCATGTATAGTCTTTAGGTAGTGGCTTAGTCCCTGGAAAGCTCTGGTTGTTTGGCATTGTTGTACATATGGGGTCTCGAGCCCCTTCAAGCTCTTCCAGTTCTTTCTCTGATTCCTTCAACAGGGGTCCTATTCTCAGTTCAGTGGTTTGCTGCTGACATTTCCTCAGTATTTGCTGTATTCTGGCTGTGTCTCTCAGGAGCGATCTACACTTCTTGCACTTTCTTTGCTTCATCCATTTGTCTAATTGGGTGGCTGTATATATATGGGCCACATGTGGGGCAGGCTCTGAATGGGTGTTCCTTCAGTCTCTGTTTTAATCTTTCCAGCTACTTTTATGAACATACTCATAACCTTGAGAACTAGGGGTTAATACATGATATACCCTTTAATGGGGATGTATTGATTTTTTTTTTAGGATTGGGCACTGATAAAACAATAATATTCTTGTTCACAAAATGGGAAAGAGGATATATTATTTAGTTCAGAAGCTAAGTTTTATTTGTTTGTTTTTGTTTTTTCTTTTTTGTTTTTTTTTTTGTGCAATATGTTGTAACCATGAACAAATATACGTGGTTTTATATTGTACTAAAATACTGTTTCTCTTGTTAGCAACAGTTTCTACAGAGTTAGGTATAGTATAGGTTGTTATAAGTGGAAGATGAAAAGGCTCTCACAGTCTCTTAAGTTAAAGGCTCCATCTGTAACTGAGGAAATAATGTAGGAAGCAGTAGATAGATTAGGCAGCACAGTCTTGATAGAGATAGGTCGCTGAGGCTCTCTTTCTTTCCTTCTCTGTCTCTCTGTGGTCTCTCTGTGTCTCATGCTCTGTGTCTCCATGTCTCGTCTCTATCTCTCTCCTCATCCCTCTCTGTGTCTCTTTCTCTCTCTCTCTCTCTCTCTCTCTCTCTCTCTCTCTCTCTCTCTCTCTCTCTCTCTGTGTGTGTGTGTGTACCTGTCTCTCACTCCTGTTCAGCGTGAGATGAATAGCTTTCTCCTCCACCTGTTAATTGCATCATTATATTCTACAAAATAGGTTTAGAACCATGGACCCAAGAATCTGTATATTGAATACTCTGAAACTCTGAACTAAATTAAATATTTTTTTCTTTAAGCACTATTTCCTTAAGTAATTTTTGTATTAGCCATACACCACAATGAGGTGAAGTTTCACTAACATTTCAGTCAAGAAACTTAGAAAATGAGGGTAAAAGGATGGCAGGATTCACTCACTTCAAGAAATAGATTATATATGCTATCTTCAAGTAGTTTCATGAGATAGGAAAAGCGCATAAGTTACAGATTCACAGAGAGAGGGGTGGGAAGGAGAGAGAGAGAGAGAGAGAGAGAGAGAGAGAGAAAGGAGGATGAATATTTATGAATATCTTCTACAAGTTTCTGACTGAAATTTACAGATTACATAATAGGGAGGTTTATACCACCTAGTTACATTAGTTGCAAAAGTTCCTTCTTCTATACGCAACGCCAAGTATCCTAAAACACAGACTCTGGGGATGTTATAGATGTAATACTTTCTACACAGACACAGAAGCACTCCCTTCATCAGCTATTTATGACATAATCTCATCAGCATTCTGCATTCAACACAGCAGGCAGGCTCTACATCCTTTTCTGTGGCATCAAGGAGCCTTGTTTTTAATATTACTGTCCCCAAGGTGCATTTGGTTATAAAGCAAAACCTTCCCTAGCTCTAAGCAATTGCATTAAAAACGCAAACCAATTAATAATTCATAAGATACATGTATTATATTGGTGGTTTAAGCAGATAATATTCTTAGAGCATTTAAAAGACATTTACTTTGAAATGTGACTATATCTCCATTCGTTTGTAAAGTAACATTGATTATCCTGTGCTTTCAAGGGCATTTGTCAGGAATTCCACATTGTCTTTCTCTAATTCATAAAGATATAAGACCTCTAAGAAAAAATTCTTAGCCTGTACTTGCTATTTTACCATGTAGAAAGATTTTTATAGGCATGCATTAGATTATTTTTGACATACTCCTTCCCATGTGTGTATACCTCAACAGGAGTTGGACAGGAAGGCACCAAAGGCCTCTGAAACATGAGAGACCTAGGTCAGTTCTCTTGGATTTCCAATGCAGTTAAAGGATTGAGTCACATTACTGAAGACTACTGGTGTAAAAGTGTTGAGAAAGTAGGAATTGAGTTACAAACATACTTCCCGCAGGCTAACATTTAGTGTGCTAGAGTGTTCTGAGTGGGCTGCTGGGGACCAAATGACATCATTTTCCTTGACTGCTGAGGGGGTAACCGGCTACGCTATGGTTGGATCTGAGTCCTGTTCTTTAGGGTAAGGGAAACATACTTAGTATTGTAAGCACAGTTAGCTACCCATGTCTAGGGAATTCCCAGGCAAGGTGAGATAAAGTATGGCAGATAGAGTCATGGCTGCCCCAGATGCAGAGAGTAAATGACCGTCTGGAATTCAGGTTTTTTGTTTCTTTGTTTTGTTTCATTTTCCTAAATATATTCTTTTTTCCCTTTGTTATTATTTTTCTCTCATTCTCTTTACATCCCACTCTCCACCCGCTCCCAAACAACCCAACCCAAATCCTTCCCACGTCTTCATGTGGGACTCAGTCTTAAGTAAGACATTGCTACTTCATCCTCTAAAGCTTGGGACATATTGTGCGAAATGGGGCAGAATATATGTAAGTACCCTATTCATTAGTAACACCACATTATTACAAATGACAAACAGACCTAACACAACTGTTGGGGGAAGTAATTCAACATGGGAAATGTTATATAGCAAAGGAGAGTGATATCATGTTACTGGGACAAAATGATGAAAAGGTACTTTGCTCAATGAGCAAAGAGACACCTAGGGAAATGTGGGGTGGAAATTACCAGCCATATTTTAATAATTTTAAAACTCCACTCGCAGACCTTTCCTTCTTTGGACTTGTCTGTTCCACCTGTAGCCTTACAAATTTCTCTTTACTGGTGTTCTACAGCCCCAGAAATTCTTATTATAAGTCTGTGAATACATATTTCAGGGAAAATATTCCATGTAGATCAGTAGGAAAATGAAAAAGAATCATAGCAATAAACTCATAACAGAATGTCAAGTTAATATCTATGGGTATTAGCTTAAACACAAACATCTGAACATACCTCCTTCTATATATGCATATATATGAATAATTTATACAGTTTTAAATTTTTATGTATTATGTTATTTACAAAGTACTGTCAAAATGTGTAAATATTCAATAAATAATTAAACTGTACTCACAAATTCATTTGAATTTTAATCCTAGATCCTGCTCTCAATATTATTATTAGCTCAAATTCTCATTATTTTGAAGTAAATACTTTAATTCATAAGAATCATACCTCTAGTACATATAAAACAGTTCTATATCAATTTTAGCATTTTGATTTACCTTAAAACCTGATGTTTTAAATATCTGAAAATGGCAAAACTGTGATAAATGAACTCACTGGTGAATCTGAACTTTCCTTCCTTCAGTTAATGCTTTCCCAATGAAATCACTTCTTAGAGCCAAGTGCAGGGAGAGGCAGACACAACAAATGTAGAATTCTAATTGCGACTTGGGAAGTGAGGACCATGTGTGCTTCACACATCAAGGGTTTTTAGCACAGGCAGATGCGAGCCCTTTCTTTTGGTGAAAATACTCCTGAGCGTTCAATAAGCCCTGAAAAATAGGAAGTCCAGTGTTTCATATCCTCTCTCTGAGCATTTTTTTCTCAAATGGATGTGAAAATTATGGATGTCTACTTATAGAAATATTCATAGTATAAGATTAATGTGACTTTTATTTGTGTGTTGACAGGCATTTTAGAGAAAGGGAAGCGTCCAGAAAAGCACAAGATGTAAATGACCTGCCACAGGTTTTCCCTGTGTTCTCTATTGTTTATCATTTCAGTGTGCTGCTTTCCTCTTGTCCCAAGTTTATCCTGACTTTGTTGCTTTAACTGATGTCCTTCCTGCCAAGCCCATTACTGTTGTAAATTCAGACAGTCATAATTATTGATGTACCTTTCTCTGAAGCCTGTAATATAAAATAATTGAATTTACTTCAATTGCACTCTCTTTCCATTAACATTTTAAGCTGTTATGTCTCTGCTCGAACATGTCAACTTTTAAAACTTACCAAAGCAGTATTTAAAAAAAATACAGTTTCTATTCCATATTGCTGCAGAACTATATTAAAGAACAAAATCATTTTCAGATCCCCAAACTTTGAGTGAAGGTGGCAACGCTGGACTGCTTTTATGGAAGGAAACACTTTCCGTTTCTCATGTAGCGAATGCTTTTTCATCTGTGCACAAGTAGTCAGTCTTACTCTGTGGCACATTGATTTAAAAATCTTTAATTGCTTCTTGTTAAGAACAGCTAAGAAGTAATAATTTTTCTCTCTTTCTCCCGTGTTTTCCTGTGCTATATCTAGCCTTGAATAATAATCCCGTACAAGAAGAAGTAGCCATTCTAAAGCATACTATGTGTTAAAGAAAGTGGCATTTTGTCAATGTAGATTAACTTAGTCCTAATGCAGGAAGGGAGTGGCAAAGCTTGCTCAATGCAAACGGGAACGCTATTTCTATTTAATATAACCGGAGAAATAGTCTCTTCTTTTTCCATAGAAACTACCTTTGCATTTCTGTATGATTCTAAGGGTCCTATTTTTAAATTTATTATCAAATAAAGGAAATCATATTTCACTGTTGGATAAGTTTCCTTCATAATATCTCCATTCAATATAGAGGGGATAGGTGTGCCTAAAATAAATGGGTTCTACTTTCTCATTGGTATATTGGATGAAGAAGAAACAGCATTCCTTTTTGGTGCTTTCGAAAATATCTAACTTCCATGTAAAACCTTTCTTTAATGTTAAAAGGCCTTCCTGCCAAGGCTTGCCCTATCAGACTTGCAATCAAAGAGTATATAATATTGCTTTAATAATAAGACTCTTCATTTGACTATAGTATTTATGTTTAGAATTTATGCACACATCCATCCTCTCAATTACTTTATATCATGTTCATTAGAGGCCTGTACAGAAACAAAACCATCAGCATGTGTGAATGTTGATGAGTGTGGCTAATATTTCCACTAGAGGATATGGGGCTGCCTCTGGTCAGGGCAGCAACCTGGGACCATGTGAATGTCCAAGGGTAGTGCATAACTGGCCCCACCCTTTCTGGATGCAGCATTCTAGAGAGATGGCCCTATCTCTCATCAACGGCAGCACTTGAAAGAGTAGGCCATTCTCTTCATGGAGGCAGCATAGTAGAGCGGGCTCTGGTGGCAGGGATGTGTGTGAGCCAGCCCTGAGGGAGTGAGTGTGGGAGAGCTGATCCTACCACTCATCTGTGGTAGGGTGACATGGGCACAGAGATGATGCACAGAGATGAGGGGATGAGGAGACCGGCTAGACTGGGGTTCATGATGTGAACAACACAGACAATGAACACAGTGTTTAAAAAAAGAGAGAAATGGTGATCTGAAACCCATTTAACCAACAGTGCTTCATGCTCCTTTAATTTCAGGGATGGTCTGAACTTTGAAGCTAATTTTGTCCATGATCTCTCTAAAGTATCAGTAAAATATTAATGAACACAGAAAATGAGTCCAACTGTCATGCAGTATTGGTAATCTTGAATGGACTGTGAAGGCAGCATGGTTGGGAGTTGCTTTGTGTCTTATGTAGCCCTTAACTGCGATTAATCTTGATTGACCTGTAGAGACATGTGGGGGAAATTTAGTAAGATTTTAGAAAAATAGCATAAAAACATATAGAGAACAAATTTCAATCTGATTGTGCTCCTATTCTATTCTATTATTTCACACAAAAGGGGATATTTCCATGTATGCTTTCCTCTAATCGTTCACCAGGTGAATTATTATTTAGCTCATGTGACTTAACCAACATGCTTATAAGATTTTCCAAACTCATTGAGCAAATATTGTTGCCTAATGTTTGAAGTCTGTTGTTGTTGCCAAATTCTTACTGAATTATTTGATCTCCTAGGGTTGAATTATTCTTACTAAGTTGGAAATTTGATTTTCCCAAGCCAGAATGTAATGCTAAAGGGATTTATAAACAGCTGTTGGTCCTTGGTCTGTGTAAGTCAAATATAAAAAAGCTTTTAGATATTGAATAAATTTATTCACTTAGTGAAGCATTTTTGCTTTTTATTAAGATATGTACACTTTGCTTCAAGCTAGAATCTGTAAAGGTTAAGTGCAGTCTGAATTTTCTGCATGAATTTTAATGAACTGAAGAAAGAAATTAATATATCTCCACTGTAGAGTGCTTACATTGCACAATATTCTTAAAAACGAGAGTAACTTCATGTTGGCTCAAATATATCAAGTTCCCATAGGGTTTAATGCATTCTGCTAGTTGTTAGGTAAAGCGATGAGAAACACTGTTTAAATTTAATCCTAAAACTATGAACTTAAATTAAGAAGTCATGTATTATTTTAAACTGCAAAACATCAATGATATTTTTCATAGTAAAAGTCATAAGTAAAGTATCTTCATAAATATTAAAATCTGGTAAATATTTATTATTATTAAAACAATGAATACATTGTTTATATCAATTATATGTTTTATATTAATTATTGTATCTGTTGTAGTTAGGACTACTATTGGTCAAAACAACCTGGGAAGGAAAGAAGTGATTTGTCTTACATTTCAATAGCACTGTTCGTTATCAAAGAAAGTTACTACAGCAACTCAGAAAGGCAAGCGCATGAAGTCAAGAGCTAGTGCAGAGGCCATGCAGGAGCTATGCTCATTGGCTTGCTCTTCATGGATTACCCAGGTTTTGTTTTTTGTTTTTTGTTTTTTTTTTTAATAGAACCCAGGATCATCAAACCAGCCTCAGTGCCCAGCCCCATCAATCACTAATTCAGAAAATTCCTACAGGCTTGCCCATTGCTCTATCTAATGAAAGCATTTCCCCCATTAAACGTTTCCTCTGTATTACATTTCCTTGTGTCATGTGACACAAAACTAGCCAGCGCAGTATCCTAAGTTAGTTATTTCAGAAAGTGGGCATTAAACCATAAAATATGCACTTAACATTTACATAGAATTAAAAAATCATTAGGCTTAAATCATTTTTATATGTAGTAACTTGAGGAACAAATATATAATAATATAGGGGATTCTCTTTTGATAAATCGTTCCCAGATAACTTGACTAATAAGAATTCTTATTCGGTCTTATATCCAACCTTCTGAATTGATAAATTATTGGAATTATATTATTTTACTATTTGAATTTTGAAGCCCCTCAAACAAAGTAGAAAACACACACATTGATCAAAGTATTTGCTTCATTATTGAAAAGGCTTAATGGAAAATATGGCTTGGGAAGAAACTTGAAATCAGCAATTAGTGGCTTCACTCATTGTCGACTGTTACTTCTGTAGAGTTATGAGAGTTATGTGAAACTCAACCCTCCAGTCACGTTGAATAATTCTGCATAAAAATCACATGTGCATATAAATAAATGGATGAAAGGAGGAGAAAGGAAAAAGTGAAAGAGTGAGGGAAAGTGAGAGACATACCAGTAGAGAAGGCTCAATATTATTTTGGGAAGTAGATTACTTTAATAAAATGTCCAAAATTGATTCATTTGTACTGATAGGTTTGCAGAAGCAATCCTGAGTCAGATTGCTACAGATTATGTCCCAATGATCTAGACTACAAAAGCATAAAGTTGGTAAGCAAATTCTTAGAATGAGCGGCTTCTAAGGTATGAAAATTCTCACTTCATTAATGAGATAAATATCCCTCCAGCTTTACATGTGCTCGTAGGTGGTATGGTTCTTGAGGTTTAGGGAGCTCACTGCTTTTCAGATGCTTTTCTCACCTTTGTTTAGCACTGAAAATCAACCAAACTGATATTTCTCTTTTTAATTATTACATCACTCATTCTTGCTTGTATACTACTGTATTACTATTTAAAGACTGAATATTTACATTTTCATCTTAATAAACTGTAAAATAGATTTTCTTTTACTATTTTCATTTATTGAAAATATATTTTTCTACATAATATATTCTGATTATGGTTTCCACTCCATCTATTCCTCTAAGTTCTTCCTGCTCCCATCCAGATCCATGTCTCTTCTGTCCCTCATTAGTAAGCAAACTAGCTTCTAAGAAATAAAAATAAAATATGATAAGATGAATCAAAACTAAAACTTTGAAACCAAGGCAAAATGAAAGAAAAGATCTCAAGAACAGGCACAAGAAACAGATATAGACACAGACTTACTTCTTCAACCATTCAGGAATTCTATAGACACAGAAAACCGGAAGCCATAATGCATGTACAAAGGTCTTATAAGTTAAAAGTATGTATATACATATACAAATACACATATATGTATATCAATGAATATATATTTTCTAAGAATTAAAAAATTTTTAACAAAAGAAAAAGCTCTGACACAACATTATGAGACAAATTATTATTGTTCTTTATAAGAGTTGCCTGATCATGGTGTCTCTTGACAGCAATGGAAACTTTAATTAAGACAGAAGTTGGTATCAGGGATGGGTATTCCTGCAATAATCTGAACCTTGATCTTAGCTGGAGAAATTCCAAAGATGCCACTTAGTTCATTTTCCTTTGGTTATATACAATCAGCCATGCAGTCTACACTTTAGAGTAGCTTGTGTTTCCAGTGAGACTTCTTGAATAAAATAAAAACTTCATTTGCACATGGATATCAATTGGAGATTATTTTCATGATGGTATGTCTTTTATACTAATTTTGAGGGTGCTAAAAATGAGCAAAAATTGAGCACAATTGAATTATTGACAGATGAGCCATGTGTTAGCAAGTGGATATGAGACACTAAAATCGAAGTCTAGCATATGGACACTAGGCTCATTTTCCATTAAATTTCCCAGTAGAAGTTATCCTGGGCACAGAAATCTAATCTGTATGGGGATTGGCTATCTTTGCTAATACTTTTTATGGGTTGTTTATTTCTTTGTTCATTTGTTTTTTTAATATCGATATAATTATGTAAGTGATGCCAAAATCTCTGCCTAACTTAAACTGCCATTAAATTTTGATCCTCTTGATCAAACCACTTAATATTGGAAAGTCAAGCAGTGCTACATCCAATGTCACTGGGAATCTTCTAAATGTAATGAGCTACTTCCTACATACAAATATTTCTGAAACAGGGAGTTCATCCTCTCCCTGTGCTTTCTGATTCTAACTTTAAATTCTCATTCAACATTACTGTTATTCTAGTGAAATTATTGACTTCTTAGTTTTTTCAGTAGGTGAATTAGTAAAATTTTTGTTAAGTATTCAGAGTAAGAATCTATATTAACAAGTGGCAAATGGAATGTTTGCATAAGTCACACTGTGCTTTGAATGTGATCTGTTCATTTCCCCAAATTTTGCAAGTGTGTAGAAAATTAATGTTTTCAGAATGATAACAAATGCACCATGGTGACTACTACAGAAAGTAGAGCAAGGTCAGCACACAATGTCTTCTCAAACAATAAACTTAAGCAGCAATGCATTTCTAAGAGATTTTCAGTTTTTCACCCATTAAGTATTTGGAACATTTAGAAACTGCAATTGTTAGCATATTGTTTTTCAGTTAGTATATTGGATAACTCATAAAGACTAGGTGGGTTACACACATCAATTAAGTATAGGTTTTAACTTTAAATATTAGTTTATATATGGTCTTATTAGAATATACTTATGAAGTGCTTCTTTATGCATTGGTGTGTTTTCTATAAATCTAATAGGAAAGTACAAAGAAGCACTTTCTGTAGCCTAGTAAGTACAGAATTACATCACATTTCCTTATCGTAAGGGGAAACCAACTCTCTAACTTTTTAATAGATTTTATTTTGAGATACATTGTATCAGGATACATGTGATATTTAACTGGTTATCATATTATTATTCTGCTGAAATTGGTGATAAAATTAGGAAATGTACACATTTCATAAGGATCTTTGGGTTGCTTTGAATATACTTGACCCCCTCAGAGCTTCATGTGTTTAAATGTTGGGCCATAGGGAGCAGCACTTTTAGGAGGTATGGCTTTATTGGGGAAAGTGTAGTCGGTTTTGTTTGAAACAATTTTTCACTATGTAAGTGGGTTTGAGATCCCTATGGTCAAGCTCTGACCAGTGGGGGAATTTTAGTCCCCTCCTGGCTGTCTGTGGAAGATAGTTTCCATCTGCCTGACTTTGGATCAAGATGTAATATTCTCATCTCTTTCAAAACCATGTCTGGATGCTGGCATACTTTCCACTATGATGTTAGTGGACTAATCTTCAGAAACTGCCAGTCAGCCCTAATTAAGTGTTGTCCTTTATAAGAGTTGCGTGGTCATGGTGTCTCTTCTCAGCAATTGAAACCCTAATTAAGACAGGAAGTTGGTACCAGGGATAGGTATTGGTGCTATAATCCAGGCCATGCTCTTATTTGGAGGAATATAGATTTTTGTACTTTGGATTATCAAAGCAGTAGAATTTTTTTAAGTGGGGCTGAATGCACTATCCTAGTAGCAATATGGAAGATGGGGGCTGAGGATGATTGCAACTCTGGAAGCCTGGTTCAAGAGGGTTTGGAGGCTAAGTATTTTAGTATCTAGTCCGGAGACAGTTCTTGTGATATTTTGGCGCAGACTGTAGCTGCTTATTGTTCTTGTGCGAACAGTCTGTCTGCAGCTAAACTAAAGACATTTAGAGGAATCTCAAAACAGCCTAGCATAGATTCTGTCCTAAGAGTTCACTCTTATGAAGTTCCTTTTGATCAGATGTAGCAAATTGAGAAATGTAAAACACAAGCTATATGGTGCCAAGCATAGAGGTGCACTAGGAAATGGAATGGAACTAAACCCTGTGTTCATGGATAATAAATAGAATTAAGGCAAGGTCCAGTTCAGCCTAGTTTATTGTTTATGTGTTTGCAGTTGATTAAGGGATAGTTTTATCATGCTAGCCACTATTATGACCTGGTTTTTCTTTCCATTTGAACATAAGGAGATCTGTTTGTATATCAAATTGGCAAGGTATGGCTTCTGAAGGATATATCTGGAATGAACTACATATCCAAGAATGGAGGACATACTTTTCATCCAGATTTTGAGGCTAGAAGACACAGGATTTTGATCCAGATCTTGTGGCACAATGTCCATGCTTATGAAGAACTAGTCAATACGAATGTCTTAAAAGCTTAGGTCTAGGCACATTGATAAACACTTTAAGCCCAGGAGACAAAGGCAAGCAGATCTCTGAATTCAAGGCCAGCCTGATTCAGAAGTAAAGAAATGCTTAGGTCCAGGCATAGTGGTACAAGCCTTCAATCTAAGCACTCAGGAGACAGAGGCATGCAAAATGAGTTCAAATTCAGTCCTATGGGGCAAGTTCAAGGACATACAACTAGGCAGTAAAGGAAATCCTGCATGCCTTTGGATCCAGATGTAGAATTCTTACTTCCTCCAACACAAGCCTGGATGCTTCCATACTATTTACCATAATATTATTAGACTAACTGTCTAAAACTGTATGCCAGTCCAAAATAAATGTTGTCCTTTATAAGAGGTGCCTTAGTCATGCTGTCTATTCACAGGAATGGAAACCCTAAGACAACCTTATAATTCCAAAGATCAGAAAAATACTATGCCAAATACACATGGATAATATCTAGGTGTTAAACTGATAATATCTACAAAAATTTAAGAAGAATTACAAATATTCAGTTACCACCCAAAGGGGTATATTTTCTATGGGATTCAGATAGGAAGCCATTATCATTTAAGTTGTAACCACAGGAGGATTGTCCTGTAGAGATTCTGGTTAGATTAAAATAAAAACTTGGAACTCTCCACTCACAGCACGAGTAGAGAGGCAAAGTTATGGTAAAAAGATGTTGATCCCTCTGCACCTATTAATATTTGCAGCAAGAAAACCAACCAACCAACCAACCAACCAACCAACCAACCAACCAACCAACCAACAAAACAAAGAAAAGCAGTGTCACTTTATCCACTCAGGGCAGACCACGTAAAACCACTAACTGATACCTGTTTCTTTATATGATAAAGTTTGGCCTGCAGTGCTGTGAAGTAAGGCATTCACAACAGCGTTTCATCCTTCAGTGGATAGGCTATGGCACGGGGCTTATGTCAGTTCTGAAGAGAAAACAAGCAAAAATATAAATGTGAGTTAGACTTGCCAGACACTCGTGTCACCTGATTCCCTTCCTTCATCTTTGCTCTTAGCATTATGAAAACTTCATTCTGTAATTAAAAGAAATAAAAGGATAATACAAACTTGTTCCCAGATGATCCTATACACAAATAGAAATTATTTGTATCAGAAGACCCCTTTAAAACGCTGTATAAGTAGAGTTTTACAAGTACAGATACAAATAAACTTTACAAATACAAATAGAGCTTTACTTTTTTGATTGTCATAATTTTTTATTTATTTAGTACATTGAAACTAACTATACAAATTAATAAGGGAATTTATTACCCTGTGTTCAGCATACATTGTAGTTGTAATCAAGTCACATTATACACATTGAAAATTGAATATCTTTCAGATCCTTATATCTTAGAGTTTAAAATGGAAGAAATGTCACAAACTCTTACTTTGAGAAATCTAAATATTATCCATCCATCTCTGTTTCCACAATTCCATCCATCTGACACTCAAATAGGATGAGTCTCAATGGGTCAAAATTAAGATACCATCAAGTTTTTTTTTTTTTTTCACTGAATGGGTTTTTTTTTGTTTGTTTGTTTTTTTTTTTTTTTTTTTTGTTTTTTGTTTTTTGTTTTTTGTTTTTTTTTTTTTTTTTGCTTGATTTTTCTGGTTACCAGAAGATGTCCACACTTATGATTTTGTACCATTATCTCGATTCTCAGAGTTTGATAGCCACTTTACTTCACCCTAAGTAAACCCACCATGAGGCTCACTTTCCTGCCAAATTACTATGACCCATATCACTAATATGACCCATCTGTCATACTAAAAACCCTGATGATTATACTGGGTCTGTCAACTGTGTCCAGAATAATCTCACCGTAAGGTTCATTGATCAGCAACCTACTTTTGGCAATTCAAATAAAGATTTTCTGTATGGAGAACTTAGAAGAAAAATATCTGAACAGTTTGCCTTATTAGTCATTCTTAAGAAAAAGCTATAAATACTCAGTTATTTCTGAAGACTACTAGAAAGTTTACTGGGCAGTCAGCAGTCCGGCAAACACAAGATTAAAAAGAGATCAAGCACAAGTTTCAGAAACAAATTGTCAGTTAATCCGAGGGCAAGAGGACATTCTCATCTTGAGTGTGTGATCAGGACAGTGTTTGATTAAGATTATGCTCTCCATGGCTGAAGTTCAGGGTATTAAGCCCACTGCAGCATGGGATCCACCAGAGGAGCCTCCTGATTCACAGGTGGTGGCTACATGAATGTCACAGTCACAAGATGTAGGCAGTGTCTCTACACCCATTACTCTAACCAGGCTTATTCTTGACTTATCCTGTCTGAAGGGACAAGGTTTTAGTATTCTCTAGTATTCTTGCATTTGAGTGGTAATGTTGTTTTACTCTGCATCTGGCCTAACCTCTTTTCCTTCAAGTTTGATTCACAACTACTCTTCATGTAAGCTGAGAGAATGCCTTATTTCTTTTTTTGTACAATTTTCTGTAAAATATTTTAAAGAACTTTATTCCATCTAAAAAGATATATCTGCAAAATCAGAAATTATCGTTTTTAATCTCTTTATTCCTGAAAGATGACTGTGTGGTCTATCAAGATTTTCATTATGTGACAATTTTGTAATTTTCCTTTCATACTAGCCAGTTTTAACTGTAATGTTTTATATTGTGTTTAGTGTCTTTCCTATAGATAATAGACTATTTCTGTTACTTAAATATCAGTTGTAATATCCAGATATATATTTTTTTAAATTATGTGGGTATGTTGTTGGTTTCAATGGGGATGAAGCTCAAAATAGCTTAAAAATATTAAATAAAACCTCAAATCACGAGCAAATGCATAGAAGTCTGTATGATACATATCTTTAGTAACGATGGGTAATAAGTAGGAAAGAAAAGACTGACAGCAATTTTCAGTAAAAATATTTGGAAGACTATTGAACACAATAAAGCTGTGACATTTTGGCATTTTCCTTTAAAACTGACATTAGTGCTCTAAGTATTTGGGCTTTACTTGCTCCAACAAGATTTCCACAGAAAGTTTTGTCCATTGCAGTGGGAATGTAGTAACTTATCTTCTAGTTGAACACAGAATGAAGGGATAGCTGATACATTAGCAAGCTTTAAATTAATCACTATATTTAGAATAATAAAAGAGTTTTAGAAAATATAAAACAACCAACATTTAACAGTATTTGTCCACCAGATCCCTGAATTGCATTTTCCCCCCTTGATTTAGAAAGTGTTGTTGCAATGAACTCATTATTTTGAGGATACCAAGCAATATATTCAGGACAGTGTTAACTGTATCTTATAGAAACCCTATATTTTGTTGTTTTTTTTTTCTCAAGTTAAAAATCTTCTTAGTGAAAATGTACAGGACAAGAAGGTCCTGAATTTGAAATCCATGAAAAGGACAGTGGGTATGATGCCAGGATTGGTGACACTCGGCACTCCTTACTATGTCCCCCGAGGATGGAAAGCTGAAGGAGAAATTGTTCTTTTTGTGGAAATCCTCTGTCCCAAACTGCCATCTTCTGCACGACTCTACCCTCTCACTCACTCTTCCACTTCTGGTTCACTGGAGACAGGACTAAAACACTGAAGGCATAAGCATCTGCATTTTCTGATTGTTGGATTTGTTTTTCTTTTCTTAACATTTTCAACTCAGAGGAGCATTTCTCAGTTTTCCCAGGACCCTACTCCCTGTTCAGTTATCTCTTTGTTTAACTGAATGATTTTAAGCAAGCTTAACCTTTCCTATGCAAACATACACAAACAAAACCAAAACAAATGCAAAAAAATGCACAAGTCTCTCCCTCAGCTGTGAGTGCTTCACAGTCTGATTAGTACACCCATCTTCCTTGTAAAACAGTTCATCTTTCAGTGATCCGTGGAGAGGGCTGTGTGCTCGCACCCTTCTGATCTGACATTTTAAAGTTGTACAATTTCTTAAATGTCTGCTATAAACTCTCTGTGAACACTGTAATGCATCCTACATACTACCCTACACACCCCTGTTTTTCATTTCCACTGCCTTTTGTGGGTGACACCAAAAATAAATTCCAATGTTTAATTCCATATCATCTTCTTTTCTTGCTTGTTTCCTTCCTCTTCTTTTTTCTGAAAGTGAACTTATCCGTTTGTCAACATTCGATGGTTACAGCAGAGTTAAACAGTGCAGAGAATTGCTGTATGCCTTGTGTACTTTCCCCAAAGACCCTGCATACTGTCGATATCCCGTAATATTTGCCCTAATATTTATACCTACATGGACACACTGTTATCAGCCAATGACCACAGTTTACACATAGGGTTCGCTCCAGATCTACCCAGCCTCCATGGAGGGTGTACTATTGTGTGTCCTCCCCTGCAGCACTGCAGAGTAGTTTTGCTGTTGCAAAATCCCCATGTCTTACACCGTCAGGCATCCTTCCAGGCATTTGTCTTTTTGCTAGCTTCACAATTTTGCTAGTGAGAGAAGGCTGTGCAATTGGAAGGAGACATTGATATTCTTCTCAGACAGATGTATTCCACTCATTAACATGCATTTAGGATTCCTTCCTTTTTATGTGTCTGGAGGGCTCGTTGCTTTTCAGTGCCTAGTAATATTACTTGGGCTCTTATCACAGTATATTTATTTGTTACTTCTTCCCTTTTAACAATGTTGAATAATAATGCCATGAAATCCAGGTGTGGTGTTTCTGTATGGATGTACATTTTCACTCATCTAGGAATATAACAAAGACTTCGTTGTTTTGATTGCATGGTAGTAATCTCAATTATCAAAAGCTACAACACTTAGTTCTAAGTGATGGTACCATTTTGTGCTGCTAAAATATTTATTCTGTGGAAGGAGACTTGGCTCAGTGGTTAACAACACTTTCTGCTTACAGAAGACTGCTATTGTAAAATGGAGGAAAACATTGGAGAAGACCACGAAAAGAAGATAGGTAGATGAAAGAACTTCTGCAAAGCTTTGAAAATCAACAACAACAATAAAAAATGTAGCAATCAAAGTTTAAATATGCTTATCAGTGTGTTAGATCATTCTGAAGGGAAACCTTTAACTATTAGGATTTTTATTAAAATTTATGTGTTTGCTCATTTATTTTGCAGTGATAGGGATGGATAAAGCATGGGACCTTTTGCTCCTGTGAGGAACACTTTTATTTTTGAAAGGACAAATAAAAGAATGCACACACACACACACACACACACACACACACACACACACAGACACACAACACAGACACACAAGTGGGTAGTATGGAGACAAAAACAGAAAGAGGAGCAAATGCACACAAACACTCATACATGAACACATACACATACATAGACAGAGATGAAGAGGGAACTGAGAAGTGGTTTTTAGTTTTACAGTGGCTTCGAAGCATAATGATAGGTTAACCCAAAACCTGGAAACCATATTAGTTTCCATGTAGTTTCTCTATTTCATTTGTTTTGCATACAGTGGTTTAACTTATTGGCTTACTGAACTGTTTCGGTCCTGTTTATTATTGGCATATACATATAATGTAAAATTCATGCCCAGATGAGAATCCTTCTTGAAAGAGTTTATTTGAATTTAGCATTTACATGGAGGTGAGGTTGACAAGGTGAAGTTTATTTTCATGATACCATTAACTTTCTGTCTGCAGACCTAAAGTCTGACTAATGGCTTCTCATACATGCAGCATTCTCCAAACCTCAGTTAATTGTTCTATAAATGGGATTTCTATATTCAGAAATACCAGAAACCAATGAGAATAAACTTGCATGTGAATCATTTATAACTCTACCCTGTATTCATTTTGCCTTTATGTGCCGTTCCAAACCTCTCAGGGAAATACACTTAAAGCGAAATATCTTCAAAAGAATGGAAAAGCTAAGTGAACTTTGAAAACAGTATTGTTCAATATCCATACATGTACTTCTACTGTTACAACACAGACCAGAAACTTTCCTAGCAGACTTGAAACTTAATGTTTTCTTTTCATACTTTCCCAGAAGATACACAGAGAAGCCAGAAAATTGATGATTTAGTCTTATCTTATTTTCAAAGCTTTCAAGTCAAGAAATATTCCTATACCAAATACTTTATTAGACTATTTGCAAATGCTGCATTCTCTGTGCCCTAAGCACAAAGAATACACTAATAATTCACAATAAGATGGTAGGCAGTGGAATTTGGATTCACTCTGATGGTGTGAAACCATAATTATATGTGTTTGTCAGAAGAACTGCCATGGGGGGAAAAAAGCATATTCTGTACTGCAATATTTTTAAAAGAGAATTTGAGATTGGGTCTGAGAAGTACAGAGTGCTTGGCATTTTAATTGAAACTAGATTGTGAAGCCTCGTGAAAACCATGTCAAATTAACAGGTTACTTAATTTTACCTCCCTGTTGGTTTTTTTTTTATGCCGTAGGGAATATTTTGAAGTCAGTGCCTAAAATTTCATCAAAGGAGGCAATGGAATGACAACAAGATAGTCACGAACATGGAGGTGTAAGAAACATGCTTCTTTAGTAAACAGTTTAGGTGTCCCAATTTACTTCTCTTGAAATTTCAGATTCAGTCAGGATGGTACAAGGCCTCTTGCTTTGTAGCTATCCATTTTTCTTTCTCCATATGTAGAGAATTCTTGCTAGCTCTAGGTGAAGGAATGAATTTTTCTGGAATGATGTGAACGGAAATCATCCTATTCCTTTTTATTTTAAATTGGATATTTCTTATTTACATTTCAAATGTTATTCCTTTTCCTGGTTTCCTGTCCATAAGCTCCTTAACTCCTCCTGCTCCACCTATAAGGATATTCCCCTCCCCATCCACTCCCTCTTACTGTCCCCCGGACCATCCCCTACACTGGGCGTCCAACCTTGTCAGGTCCAAGGCTTCTCCTTTCCACTGGTGCCCAACAAGGCCATCTTTTGCTACATATTCAGTTGGAGCCCAGGATCAGTCCATGTATGGTCTTTGGGTAGTGGCTTAGTCCCTGGAAGCTCTGATTGGTTGTCATTGTTGTACATATGGGGTCTCGAGCCCCTTCAAGCTCTTTCAGTCCTTTCTCTGATTCCTTCAACAGGGGTTCCATTCTTAGTTCAGTGGTTTGCTGCTGGCATTCACCTCTGTATTTGACATGTCCTGACTGTTTCTCTCAGGAGAGATCTATATCCAGTTTCTGTCAGCATAACTTCTTAGCTTCATTCATCTTTCCTAGTTTTGGTGGCTGTCATTTTGGTGGTTTTTTTTAGCATCACCTATGGGTAAAACATTTTGGACATATCTGTGAGGATGCTTCTCCAGCAATTTAATTGAAGAGGGGAGATCCAAACTGAATCTGGGTGATATCATTTCACAAAATGGATATCAGACAGAAAAAGAAAAAAGAAAATGGAAATAAAGACCCTTTATTAATCTTTTTACTTCCTGACTAAAGACCACAGTAACTAGTGTCTCATGCTTCTGCCATGACAGCTGAAGCCACTCTTCTCTTCTTGAGTTGCTCCATAGAAGGATATTTCGTGCCTGGACTTTAATCCTGGCGTAAACTGTATGGTTGTACATGATGGGAGTCATAGGGTACAAACTGCTGTCGTTATTTTGTTGGATGGTAATATTGTCAAACTGCCTTCTATATACTTTGCTTACATGTACAGACTTAGGCTTATTTCAGCCTTGGTCAGAAGAGGCAGCAGTCATTGCAGAGGCAAATTATTTGTCAAAGTGCTGAAGAAAAGACACTGAATGTAAAGCCATTACAGGACAATGATTGCCACCATGGACTGGGAGGCAGCAGAAGAAGAATCAGAAAGAGAAATGAGAAATGCTGTCTTAGGGACTTTGTGTGACTATCCCACTCATGAGCTACAGTAGCTCTCACTATCTGTTCAAGACCTAGAAAAGATCAAGGCAGTTAAAATTCAATAACAGATGAGTTAGATGAATTAGGCAACACCTCTGATTAATAGAGTACTGGCAGTATATGTGGGGAGGGAATATAATTCATGTTTGAAGATGTAGCCACTGGTAGAATGTCCATGCTCTAGTGATGGTCCTGCACCCATTCCCATATGGGCAATACTAACTTAACATAGTGGGTTATCTAAGTAAATAAAAGAAAACAATAATTAGTGAGTTATCAAGAAATATAAATAAAAAAGGCATTAGTTTGGAGAGGAGCATTTTGAAAGGCACATGTTGGGAAGTGGAGAGATAAAAGAGAGCATAGTAGATAGTTATCATTATTTCATTTAAAATATAAATTACCAAAACTAAAGGAAAGAATTTATGGTCGTTGATGTGGATTTGCCTTTATAAGGGAGTCCTGAAGACTTGAGTTGGATTCCTGGATCCCAAAGTGGGAGGAGAAAATAGATTACTGAAAGTAGTCCTCTGATAGTCTAATGTGTACACCTATTAGCAATCACAGTCATCATACCCACATATGTTACACACATACACACACACACACACACACACACACACAGGCACACACACATGCACATGCACATGAATAGAATAGGCCAGTGAAATGATTAGTAGTTGAATACTACTCAGCCCAATGACCTGACAGTTGAAGCATGAGCAAGCATGATTATCTAACTTCAATCCAAGGACCCACTTAGTAAAGAGAGACAAGTGGCTCTTGTTAGTTGCTTTATGATCGACACACAACACACACACACACACACACACACACACACACACACACACACACACACACACACACACACACACACTGTGCCCATCCCTGAGAATGTATTTTTTAAACATCTCATTGATTCTTTTTGAATTTCACATCATGTATCCCAATCTCACTCCTCTTCCCATGCTTCATATCCACACCATATCCACATCCTTGCAAACTCCCCTCAACATAAAAAAAAAACAAATAAAATAAAAAAGAAAGAAATAAGATGGAAGAAAATAAACAAAATATCTTGTGGAAGTTTTAGTGTGATACACTGTATATGCTGCTGTCCATAGGTCTTTACTTGCACATGTTTATGCAATGAACCATTGATCTGGTTCCTCACCAGAACTTCTTTGGGATATCCTGCTGTTGCTTGTATCATGGAGATCCTGCAGTGTTGGATCTGCAGGATTAGTACCTTTATGTGCCCCAGACATTCACAAACATGATAGATTTTGAAGTGGACGAACTTAAACCCCTGGAACTTTGCTTGGATGGTAATTGAGTTAGTTAGCATGATATCACTCCTGCACTCACACCACAAGGGTAAGCTCTCCAGTGTTTTAGCTATCTCACCCAATGAATCACTATTTCTCCTGCTCTCATGCCCTTGGGCTTGCTCACCAGCACCCCTTCCACCAAAACACACTCTACTGTGCTGCCCAACAAGTTGTGACCTGTTCTCCAGAGTGTTGTAGCCAGCAAGTGTTGGGACCAGTTCTCCTACTGCCACAGGTGGCAAGAGGCAAATGCAGAAGATTGTGTGTAGTGGGGGATAGTTTTTCTCCTAAGCCACTCCACTTCATGGCAGACAAGTGATGTGGCTTCCTCTCCCACGCTCACACATTTTGGGTCAGCTCATCCATGCCCCTAATACCAGGGGCAGCTCTACTGTGCTGTCCAGGTGAGATGCATGACCAGCTCTCCTGTTCTCAAGACATGTAGGCCAGCTGTGCAGGCAGCCTCAGGTGGAGAGTGGTGAAGGGATGGTGGCTGAATACATAAATTTTTAAATTTAAAAATTTATGATTTTATTAGGAATAAAGTCTTGTATAATCAACTTTATCATTATTATTTTTAATTTTTGAGAATTTAAGTTAATGTAATCCATTCTTACTTATATGTCTTAGTTAAAATTTCCATTCCTGTAAAGAGACACCATGACCAAGGCAACTCAACAACATGTAGTAGGGTCTAACTCGCAGGCTCAGAGGTTTAGTGCATTATCATTATGATGGGAATCATAACAGCATCCAGGCAGGCATGGTGCTGGAAAAGGAACAGAGAATTTTACATCTTCTTCCAAAAGGAACCAGGAGAAGACTGTCTCTTACATGGCCAGGAGGAAGGTATCAAAGCCCACCCCAATAGTGACATGCTTCCTCCAACAAGGCCACACCTACTCCAGGAAGGCCACATCCTGAATAGCGCCACTCCCTCAGCCATGCATATTCAAACCACCAAACAATCTGTCTTACTTTGAGTTTTATTTCTGTGAAGAGTATCTCTGACATGACCATGACAATGGAAAGCATTTAATTGGGACTGTCCTACAGTTAACATGGCAGGAAACATGATAGTATACAGGCAGACATGGGGCTGGAGGAATCAAGAGTTCCTTATCTTGATCCAAAGGCAGAAGAAAACTGTACAACTAGCTGTATCTTGAGCATAGGTAACCTGAAAGTCCACCTTCAAAGTGATATGCCTCTTCCAAAAAGGCAGACCTACTCTAACAAGGTGAAGCCTCCTAATACTATTCCCTATGGGACAAGTATTCAAACATATGAATGAGGATAGCCATACCTATTTAAGTCACCACATTCTACTCCCTGACCCTCATAGGCTTGTAGCCATAATAATTTGCAAAAATGCATTCAGTTCAACTTCGAAAGTCCCCATAGTCAACAACATACAATGGAGATGCAGACAAAGTTGACTAATAAGGGACATTTTTGACAGTATGATTCAGAGAAGTGATATATCCAATTCATTCACATGAGAAAGCAGAACAAATGTACTTGAGAGCATAGAGAGAGAAAAACATCGGTGGTGGTGGTGGTGATAGTGTGGTGTGTGGTGAGGATGTGTGTGTGTGTGTGTGTGTGTGTGTGTGTGAAAGAGAGAGAGAGAGAGAGAGAGAGAGAGAGAGAGAGAGAGAGAGATAGTTTTTTTTTCTTTTTTTTTTTTTTTTTTTTTTTGGAGCTGGGGACAGAACCTAGGGCCTTGCACTTGCTAGGCAAGCACTCTACAACTGAGCTAAATCCCCAACCCCGAGAGAGGCAGTTTTACAGAGACAGGTTACAAAGAAGAGCAAGGTAGAACAGATAAAGGAAGAATGAGTGAAAAAGTGAGGAGGATCCAGAAGATTAGAACATATTGCCAAAGTTAGTGTAAGGCCAAGCAGAAGAGAAGCCAAGAGGAGCTGGATTGAATCAGTCAGTTGAGAAGATTAGACAGTGGGCAGACTAGAAGCTTCCAGGCCTGAGGCTATATATGGTTAGAACAGAGAAAGAAACGCCTTGGGCTCAGCCCAAGCCAGGCGTTTACACAGCTTGGGTATAGCTTTCACCTCATCCCTTCATCTGAGATAATAAAAGCAACACTCACTGGGCTGCAAGGTAGTGTACAAGCTACCTGAGGAGTAGTCAGCTCTGAGCTACAAAGAGCTGCCTGAGAAGGCATGCCTACAGATTCACTGCAGTAGAGACACCGATGAATAGAAATATGAAATACTTCCGCATTAGATTCTGGCCTGATGCTTATACAAAATGGAACACAATGTTAAATTGATTCCTAATGACTTATCCTTATACCCATGGATTATTGCATCTATCAATCTCATCAGAGAAGCTTCCGTTTGAACTATATGGTGAGTAACAGAGTCCTGCACCTAGTCAATATACAGAAGAGAAGGTGTTTTAATTGTTAGCAAACACTTTCATGTGTAGAAGTCCTAACACTTTGATAATGAATCATTATCCATTTTTAATACACATGGAAGCACTCTATGTATACAGGGTAGTGTATAATTAGATGGTGATGTTTAAGTTATAATCATGCACATTAAATGTATTCGTCTGAAGCAAATTAAGTTGCAGTGTGTTTGATACTGACGATTATTGCAGCAGTCTCACAGTTTCTATAGTCTCAAGTCATTTATGTTTTGTGTCTTATATTAGTTTTATCAATAGTTAAATTATAAAAGGTGAGTTGTATGCTTTAAAAACATTTTCATTAATAATTTATTTTGAACATTATTGATATATTTTAGAAATGTATATATTCTTCTCTATTAACTGGAGGTTCACTTCTAGAGCAAGAGCCGCATTATGACGTTTATGATAAGTGCACTTATAGTGAAATAATCAATCATCTGAAAATATGGAAAGAAAAATACAGCTGAGCTTTGGATATTAACATGCATAGATATGTCCTCACAGGTATGGAGCAAACTTCTCACAAACACTTTGTGTAAGGAGCGCATTTTATAGTTGTTCCTAACACAAATATTTCTTAATGATTGTTTTATATGACAATTTTAAATGTCATTATTTAAATAAAATGCACATTTGTGCTCATTGGCACTAATAGAATCTTCTGGAAATCTTGCATTCCTATGATAAAATAGCAAAAGTCAATCGACTTACCGTTTCACACTTGAACGACTTCAACAGCTTCATCCTCTTTCCAAAATAACCCAGAAACAGATTACTTCCAAATATCGGTTCAATTAGGCCACCTCACCACATACAAAGCATTCTTCCCCCAAATTAATGTGTATTGAATATACATTATTGCTAATATCACATTCACATCACATTGTCAGAAATGTTAAACAGAAGATAATGGAGTTTTCTGCATTTGGATCTGTTAGCTACTAATACCTTCAAAAAGGTAATAGTCCAACTTCTACTATCTTCGTTGATATCTTAGTTTTTGTCTTCATTTTTTTATTTCTAAATTATAAAAGAAAACATCATTTATTTGTAATATGCTGCCATATTTTTATTTATATGTCAGAAGTTTCCTTCAAAATTAATTGATATATCAATAAATAACATTATAATTTTGTGATTACAATTATTGTTATTATTATTATTTAACTAATGGTTACCATATACATAAGTGGAATAAATTGTTATAACATGAATAATGATTTTTGCATACAAATCATATTAGTATTGATATGTTTAACTATAGATATAAAGAATAAATATTTTGAAACAAAATCATGAACACAATTTATTTTTTATTTATGAATAATGTTTTTGAAAATTTAAGCGACTTTTTAGGTAGCAGAAACATTCAAAAATTTACATCAGAACAGATAAAGAGAATAGTATATGCACATATGCATGTAATTTCCATAGTTTTAATTGAACATAAAATGTTTCATGTTAAATGACTCGTGTAACCCCATATTGAAATTCGATATGTTTGTGAATTTAATTTGCATGCTATTCTATATATCCAATACATATTTTTTACATTTTAATATTAATATGTATAATTAAAAATTCATACCCTCTTACTTTGTTGTTCATTGTTCATTAATTCATTGTCCTTACACAAACATAGAGCAAACAACAATCCTGTACAAATCATTCAAATTAAAATTATTAATGAGCACATTAATTATATTCCAACCATACCTTTAAAATGAGCCCATACCTCAGTCCAGTGGACAAGTTCACCACCATTGCGTCATCCTGTATGGTTCTCAGTATGCTGCAGTCATATTTCAATCCATTCTCCCCTCTTTATTTTATTATCTGACACTGTTGAACTAATTACTTCCCCTCCTCTGTTCTCTTTCTGTATTTTTCAAATACTTTCATAAAATACTTTCTCTTCCTTTATAGTATATACAATTCTTGAATTTATTTTTCTAAACATTGATTTAAGTAATGTCTTAGTTAGGGTCTTATTGCTGTGAACAGACAACATGACCAATGTAAGTTTTATAAAGGACAAGATTTAATTGAGTCTGGCTTACAGGTTCAGAGGTTCAGTCCATTATCTCCGAGATGGGAGCATGGCAGCATCCAGGCAGACATGGTACAAAAGGAACTGAGTCCTACATCTTCACTCAAAGGAAGCCAGAAATCTACTGAGCATCCTCAGGCAGCTAGGAGGAGGCTCTCCAAGCCCATGCCCACAGTGACACGCTTCCTCCAACAAGGCCACAGCTTCTAATAGTGCCACGCCTTAGGCCAAGCATATGCAAACCATCACAGGTAACACCTAAAATACTGTGCTAACTATAAATTTTCTCCTCTGTATTACATATTTCAGTTCACATTGCAGAATACTGCAAAACATGTTTATGTAATCATTTTCATCTCTCTACATTACAGAGGATTTGGATAGGCCCGTACTACCAACTGTGTAAAGAGACCAACCACACTTCAATTCTTCACTCATAAAACTAGACAGTTCATGCATATACAAGTTAAACAAATAAACACTGGCATTGAATGACATCATAAATCAAATGAACCTCACAGACATCTAAAGAACATTGTACTTCAAAATAATATAGACTTTTCTTGGTAGCTCATGCTACTTTCTCCAAAATTGCCCACTCAGTAAGAAATAAAGTCTCAAAACAGGCATAAAAACTAAAAGAATAATGTCTGATGACAGTGAAATAAAACTGGATAGCAACAGCAAATACAGAGATGATACAAACACATACATACTAATGTGTAAAAATTGGTCAAAAAATCAAGAAAGAAGTCATAAAAATTGCTAGAGCTGAGTGAAAATAAACACAGTATATTATTGCAATTGAGGGAATCCTAAAAGGAGATTTCACAGCATCAAGTGCCTATATCACACTTGAGGGAACTCAATTTCATAACCTCTCCTAGTTCTATAAGAACACATGCTCTGCATGACTAACATTTCCATATATATATATATATATATATATAGTTTTTGTCCTTTGCCCAAGGCCATCAATCACATTTTTCCTTGGGACCTTGATAGGGTACCCACATGAAGCCCCTTCATTTAACTCATATTATTCAGGTTATTTCTCAGCTGTCACCATATGAATTCCTTTGTCCTCATTTATCTCACGCATTTATCCAACATTCTCCAATTCTACCACTTTATATCTCAGCAAGATTTCCTATTTTCTTCACCAGAACTGTGAATATATAGCATTACATAACTAATTATTTGCTAAATCCTATTATGGTTTCCTCACCTAAAATACAAATTCTGACTGGTGAAAGGTCCATGTGCTCTGGTTTCATATAAAAATTTAATGAATTAATTGTGTATACTCGAAGTATTTCATATATACATGGTATATTATGGATGTAGAACGTGAGGTTGGTATATATTACAAAGTATATCTCATGAATCTCCCTTTACCATCAGTCTCAGAAACTTGGTATCATGAGGAACCCATATATTTTATTCACGTGTTTATTTTCACTCTTCAAACTTATAAGTGATCATGCATGGTTGAGAGATTTATCTTTTCCACAGGCACTTCCTCTAATGTTAAAAATGAAATGTGCTGCTGGGGTGGATTTCCCATAACCATTCTCTTAGGACATTGGTGCCTTATTAAAGTCTCTTCAAATGACATTTGGCTATGATCTATGCTATATAGCTTGCAGGTATACTCTAATATAACAATTTACCTATTCAACTATACAAAACAAAATAACTGTGATTCAAAAGTATCATTTTCTAATTAGTGGCTCTGCAGTTCTCTCTTTCTTGGATTGCTTTTTTCTGTAGCATCTATATTTTCTCTGTCTCAGTCAATGTTATATGTGATAGAAATACAAATAACAGAATTATGTGGTGACTTCACATAGGTCACAGTGGCAGTGAGGTAATTTATTTTATATTCAAATTATGTTTGGTTATATACAGTGATTTCCAAATTTCCTAGTATATTTTTATATAACCTCCAAGGATATTTTTACAAAACTGCACAGTTCCATCTGAATATACTATATAAAAAAAAATCCTAATAATGGCGACCACTAATGTAATGTGAAGGAATGGAAGTGACAGAAACATAGTGTGTCTGCCACTTTTGGCCTCAGACTCAGCAAACTCTGTTTTAGATTTCTATGCAAAAGAATGTTTACTTACGAATAAAATAAAATTTACATTTTTGAAGTCTTGCAAAACAAAATGACACATAAGATGAATCCATGCAAGTATACATATATGCAGACACATGAATATCCTTATATATGAAACATAAAGGAAGTCCACATTCATAAGAAAATGAGTATATAACCACAAATATTAAAGTAGTCAAATGATAGAATTGTTTTAGAGTTGAACTTCACTCATGCACATTTTAGTAAGGAAACAGTCTATCTCCTTCCATATTTCAGCTCCTTTTTAGGAACTTAACAGTGAAATCATAGATTCTGAGTTCAAGTCCGAAAGGGTTCACAACATAAATATATGTTTTCACTTACTCTGATCCATTTCAATCATATATGAAAACCATGTGATGCTTCATGTAATCTTTGTGTAATTCAGAAAAAATATTTCTCTTATGGTAATTAATTTATGTATTAAATAAATGGTACTGACTGCTTATAGAACTGAGAAGACTATAAAACACTCCCCATGCTGTATCACTGACGGGTTACCATGTCTAGACAAATGAGACTCACATATCACTGTTTGACCTAGAACTAAACCTACCTGACTGATGGTCTCATATTGCTCAGGTGCCTTTCCTTTGTTCTCTACTTTTAGCTGCATCAGTAGAATTTGATCATATTTACCAGACCTACAGTAATGTTGTTCTCTTACAGTACATTTTTATGAACTCATTTTTAAATCATTGATAGGTAACTTTGGGCTTCATACTCAAATAATTCTCTTTGTTTGTCTTATTTTCCAGGGAACTTTACACATCATTTTGTACAGAAATATGTGAATTCCTGCACTTATTGGCTCATGGATATACTTATTCTTAAAAGTAGAATTAAACAATTATAACAAAAGCCAAAACCGTATGGAGATCATGACTAGAATACCCAACTGTGGGCCAGTACAGAGAATTGAGTCTGCCCATCACTAAAGACTGTAGATAGTAATGTCCTGAAAGAGACTAAACAATCTTTAACAAGACATATCCACCAGTTTTTTCAAGGTTATTTTCTCATGTATTTCATGATCTATCACGGTAGGTATATTTATTCCCTGAAATCTCTGTCATTTTCTCCAAATCTTCTCTCTGTATCCCTCATGGAATTGGGTAAAATATAAAATATGTGTAGTACACATCAGGTACTTTCTTGATTATTCGCTCTTTGTATAATAAGTGCACATCCCAAATGCATTTCAAATGCCATAGGAGTAAAAAGAGTATTTAATTAATTACTTATTATCTTCACCCAGGAATGGCTTTTGTTAGTGTCTTTAGAGATGGTGACTGCCTCACTTAGGATATCTTTTTCAGGACTAATACATGATGATTTTTTTTAGTTGTGTCTCTATGGATTCTTATTTTTCTCTAATCTGAACTGGAAGAAAATATAATTTTAATACCATATTTAAAATAATATGGTCATGCTTCTTCATACAATGTACTGTGTGACATTTCCTAGGGAGATATGAACAGACACCAGTTCACCCCAGTTGTAGTGACAAAGATACATCAAATACATTATTCTACACAAGTTTATCTTAGTGCTCAGTAGAAGATTATTGATCTCTCCTTATGGGAGCACAGAGATGGATTATTTACAGAACATGCAGCATTCACTGGCAGCCACCTCTTCTTAGCTCCCTAAAGAACCAGTGGGTAACATATCTAAGCAGAAAGTCTCTTTCAGCAGGAACTGTTACTAATTTTATGTGTGGGGGAAAAAAAACCTTTGGATCTTTTATCTTTCTGGGTCTTCCGGAGTCTTTCAAGTTCTGTTGAGTTCTGAGTCTGCTAAGCCTTATTTCTTCATCAAGGGCATTTTAGTTTGGATTAAAGTTATACAACATGTTATCTCTCTTTTACCATTATTGTATTTTTCTAGTCCATGTTCTAGGATGTCCCGTGTACCTTGGTGGGAGTAAGCCATTTCTCATATGCAATTTACCCTGTCATAAGAGCTTCATGGTTTCTGGGGCATCAAGGACCTCCCTAGGCAACTACTAAAGTGGCACATGCATCTAATTATCTTCTTCTCTTTGAGTCTGAGAATTACACTACTACATGGCAATGATCCCATATTCTCAAAAATTTACCAGCCTTAAGATGTTAAAGTAATCACCAATCATGGTGAGGGAGTGTTCTTTCATGAGTTAGTATGAAAGTGGAAGTAATCCCTGAGCACGATCACAATGTTCCAGAGTATATTTTGACCGTATGCTATTTCCATCATAAGGAACAACTTGTGCTTCTTCAGTAGTGCCTGTGATGTCTGAATAACAGGTATTATCTCTGGTATGCAATACCAGAGTGGATTATACTCATCTGGACTTACCCTTAAATCCAATCCCAAAGCAGTTGGTTGTACACATTGCAGTGCTAATATTACACCAGTAGGGATACCCTGTTTAGCATGTCATGTGCTTAGCACATAACATCCACTGATAAGTATAACCAATAGTGACAATTCTCCTCCAGCATGTGTACAGTACTTTTAGGTACTGAGAAAACCATCTAGCCAAATGTAAGTTGCCTATTTCTTCATCAAGGGCATTTCAGTTTGGATTAAAGTTATACAACATGTTATCTCTCTCTTACCATTATTGTATTTTTCTAGTCCATGTTCTAGGATGTCCCGTGAACATTGGTGGGAGTAAGTCATTTCTCATATGCAATTTACCCTGTCATAAGAGCTTCATGGTTTCTGGGGCATTTTATCATTTGTTACAACTAAAGCACGTAATATCCTCAGCCTATAAGGTTTCATCCTCCATTTCTCATATGTGAATAAGTTTGTAACAGCTTCGTGGACTCTGGATCATCAGAGATCTCTCTAGGCAACAACAAACAAAAAGGCAGCCTATCCTTTTTACTGTAAATTTCATTCATCACCATTGTCTTTGCTGTTCTAGATGCTTTTCCAAATCTGTAAGACACTTAACAATTAACATTATATAAAAATCTCTGAGTAGCTGCCACCACCCTTTCTGAGTAAGTACCAATTGGTCTTAAGTGGCAGACAAGGTACTAAAACAATGTTAAGAAGGTCCAATACAAAATGAAAAGAGTCCATCAATTATGCCAGTTTTTCACTGAAAGGGAGAATGATGGGTCCAGGACAAGGATGGGAAACACTGTCATATTAAGCTTTTCAAAAATCCATAGTCATTTTTATTCTGTCTATTCTGGGGTGCTGCTGCAGAATAGAGATAACAATGTGGCCGTTCTTTTTCTCCCAAGTCCTGATAATCCATGATTGGGCAGATTGATGCTCTAAAGGAGCATGGTTCCCACAGGTCACACGTGGTTGAAAGCTTGGTCCCAGTCAATGGAATTCTTCGGGAATGTTTAGTAGGTGTGACCTTAATAGAGGAGGTGTGGGGATGTTTAGTAAGTGTGACCTTGATAGAGGAGGTGTGTCACTGGTGATAGACTGAGGTTTATGAAGCCCGTGCCAAATCCAGTATTTCTCTCTGACTACCTGCATGCGCATCAGGATGTAAGGTCTTGGTTTCCTGCATGCACATCAGCATGCTTCCTACTGTGATGATAAAAAAAAATACTAATAGTGTAAGCAAGACCCCAATTAAATGTTTTTGCCTCTAAATTGCCTTATTCTTTCCAATAGTTACACTCAGCTATGGCAAGAGCAGCAGCCCTGGCCAACAATTCACCTAGCATACTATCTTGCAGAGGAGAATTGAACATTTTATAGTCTGGTGCTCGTGCCAAGTCAGATTTTATTTCTCTAAAGCTTTATCAGTAATACCTTCCATTAAATGTGTCTTGTGCTTTGAAGCCTTCTAGATGCTGCCTAGTACAGCAGTTGGTTTAATGTCAATATTTTAACCCTAGAAACTCCATCAAGACAAGATCTTATCGTATTACCTTTGAGTGTGGACCCTCCTTGTCAGTGTTCTTTTCTACGATCTCCTCTTGATAATTTTAGCATTTTATGAGCACAATTTATAAGCTGCTCTAAATCAATCAAATCTTCCAGAAAGTATACTGTTTCATACAGACAAATTGTACACATTGAGTTCCTCAAAAAAGTACCTAAAAACTCATACTAATCCCAATAGCTTCTTTGAATTAAATTATCCTCTCTCTTTCCCCCCCCTCTCTCTCTCTGTGTGTGTGTGTGTGTGTGTGTGTGTGTGTGTGTGTGTGTGTGTGTGTTTTCATAGGTTTGTGCCTCCAGGTTCATGTGGAGTCCAGAGGAAAACTACAAATGATGTTCCTCCTGGGTCACTCCTTGTTTTGCGTGAAAAACTTTCTCAGTTGCCTTGAACTCTCAAAGTATGGCCATGACTCCTTGATCATGGTTTCTAGTGTTTGCAAGGCAAACATTTAACTGATTGAGTTATTTCTGTTATCTCCACAGACCCTCAACTCCCTTCTCAACTCTCCTGTAAACACATTCCTAGTTGAGCTAATAAACTGAACATCAAATATTTCCTCCAACTTGCCTGGATTTTTATGTAATCCCTGTCTACCAACTATTGCTTTTCAGTCCCAGATCTTCATGTAGCTTTCATATGACATAAGTGTCATTAACAGTGTTTGTATGAGCCATTCCATCAAGGTATGGTCTCCCTAGTACTGGCTCAGATTATGTTTTTGTTTCAAGGAATGCTGATTGGTTATATTACCTACTTTCATCACTTCTGTGTTTTAAAATGATGTCATTCATTCCCATGTGCTAATGAATCATGAGGTTAGCTGCCAGAACATTTCATTGATGGTTCAAAATATTGCTCAATCAAAACAACTTAAATGCTGAATGTTTCAAGATCATTGTATTTTCGGGTATCTGAACATAATTAATGTCCCATCTACAGGCTGAAACATGGATTTTCCTTCCTCCGTATTAAATTTAGAATCTGTATTGGATGGCCTTGTCCTTCATACCCCACTCCAACAGAAGAGACCTCCTTACATTCCGCTAGAAAAGATTATTACCATCAGTACCTGCTTGTCTACTATGTTCCAAGGCCAACCACAGGCTATAAGTCTGTTCTGCAAAATGAGCAACAAAAGAATGTTTAGCACAATTCCTCTGTTTAGATTTTGGTTTGAGTTTGGATTATTTTGGTTCTTTGGTTTTTCTTGTATTCATTTGAAAGTTTTTTATTTATTTGCTTTGTTTTATTCTTGCAGTTGATTCACTATTTTGATAAGGATATAGGCTGTATACATTTCCTATGTGCATCAGGTTACTATTGAGTAAATTGGATGTATTCTTTTAAATAAAACAGTGATCTCAAAAAATTTAGAATCTGAAAATATGTTTATCATTTCTAGTTAATATTTTCCTATGCCCTGTTGACTTCTTCCAGTGGGTCCCATATTTTACATTGCCAAAAGTTTCTGTCTTTTGGGCTGGCCTGACTCAGCCTCTAAGAAGCAATATTTCAATTCTAAGGAAAGAATTATATGGTAATATTCAGCTGCATCTTCCTTTGCCATTGACATAGATGCTCCTAATGCCCCCTTTAGATACTCCTTAGATATTGTGCCACATGACCAGAATCCATGAAGACTGTTTTATTCCATGATTAGAAAATTACCTCCCCACCACTGGATGAAACAGACTTCAAAGGAAATCTACAGTAGACCTTGGATAGCTGTATAAATGGCTCTGAATGATTCAAAGCTCCTACCAACGAGAGTGAATGTTGTTGACAGAAGGCAGAGTGCCTGTGTAGCATGAAAGGCTGCATCCCTTAGTCTCCGAGCCTAAGTTGCATTTCTGAAACCTACAAAGTGGGGGAAGAGATTGTCCAGGTGTCTTTAGAAGTCTCTTACAATCTTTAGAGTCTGAAGTGTCCGGAAGTCATTAATCATAAATAATCCTAGCATTATGCTGCACCTCAGCTTTCTGTGCAGAATAATGTATTTCAAAATTGCCCTTTTGCAAAAAGTTTCTCTGCTTTGAAACACATTTAAAATAGATTTTCTTCATTACTATATTGTCAGAATTCAGCAGAAATAAACTTACTAGTCTTAGTTTGTGTTTGCATGCTGTTATTGGGTAGGCTTCCTAACAAAACATGAGAGATTCTCAGGTTTAAATTGTAAAAGACTACACTCATGCATGAGATCCTATATAGTATTGGAAATAGATACAATCACAAGTTGCTATGTGTGAATAGAAATCATAAGAAATGTTATGTCTTTAAAGTACTGTTCTGTCACATAAAATTGAAAATAAATAAAATACTGTACAGGTTAAAAAGTATTGTCATTATCAGAAAAGATAAATTGTTATATCTTAGGTAAAATAAAAAAAAAATTAAATATGCCTTTAATTTGTACTTAAAAAACCTGAATATTGCTGCATCAAAAAAAATAGTGAATCACACATTTAAGTAATATTAGCACATTTAAATGTGAATGTTCTAATATAATAATCATTATTTTACTGTCCTCATAAGTAAAATGGAATTAAGATGTTGTTCTGTGATGTGGTTTTTCTGTAATCATCACCTAAGCCCAATATTCTATTTAGGGAAAATTTTTAGCCTTGTATTCTGCATATAGTATATCAATGCACCATGATTTTACTCAATAAAAATATTAAAGAAACTTTATTAAATAATAAAAATGTACTATCAATAATTTCCTAATGAACCATCTATTAGAGGCATTTTGATGAATACTGGAGTATTTGGCAAGTGAATTCCATTTCACTAATAGAAACAATTTTTTTCATGGCCCTATTCCAGGAACATGTGATAGACATAGTACAAAATATTCATGTGTCCTGGTTTTATATTCAAAGCAATATATAAATGCACATTTCAGTGCTGTTTTATTTTAAACTTCTCAGTTGGTAATTTCCTCTTTTGCTCTTGGTATATCTACCGCTGCAGTCGGAATTCAGTCATCTGCATTTCTCTTATCTCCTGCCTTACTTTAAACAGTCATTACTAGTCAATTTCAGTCAATTCATGGTCAATAAAGCTCTGTGCATAAGGACGGCATTGTTCACCCAACCTTAAAATGGACCATAAGAGCTGAGAGCTTTTGGTCATACAGCCTATCTTGAAAATATTGCATTATGTTCTTCTGCAATGAGAAATATGTAAAGCGCCTACTTTCCATGCAAAATACAGAAATAAAGAATATAAAATGTCTGCTTCTTCTTCCAAGGCCATGGCAAGGCAAACACTGGTTAGAAGTCACTCTTAGGAATCCATTACCACTGCATAGCCTGTCATTCTGCCACACCCCTGAATCAAATAGAACAAATGATGGAGTTCTCTTGAGTACTCCCCTCCACAGGAGTGGAGCATCACTGCTTCTCACCCTTCCAGACCACTAGAACCTCAGACTATCTCAGCACTTTTAAAACTTAATTTAATTATTATTACTACTATTTTTACTTATTCACTTTACATACCACTCACTATCCCCTCCCAGTCACCCTTTCTCAGACTTCTCCCTCCTCCCCCTCCCCTTCCTCTGTGAAGGACAGAGATGGAGGACACTTCCTGGGTACTCCTCACCCTGGCACTTTAAGTCTCTGTGAGGCTAGATGCTTCCTCTCCCACTGAGGTCAGATAAGGCAGCCCAGCTAGAAGAACATATGTCGCAGACAGGCAGCAGCTTTTTGGATAGCCCTCATTCCAGTTGTTCATACCTGCTACACATGTGCAGGGAGGTCTAGGTCCAGCCCATATATTTTCTTTGGTTGGTAGTTCAGACTCTGAGAGGCCCAATGGTCCAGGTTAGTTGACTCTGTTGGTCTTTCTGTGGAGGTTCTATCCTCTTCAGGCCTGCAATCCTTCCTCTTATTCTTCCATTAGAGTCCCCAAGCACCATCCACTCTTTGGCTGTGAGTGTCAATGTCTGTCTGAGTCAGCTGCTTGGTGGAGACTCTCAGGACATGTTTCTGTGTGCAAGCATAACAGAGTATCATGAATAGTGTCATGGATTGGTGTTTGCCCTTGGGATGGGTCTCAAGCTGGGTTGTTTATTGCTTGGCTGCTACCTTAGTCTCTGTTCCTTCCCTCATGCCTGTAATTCCTGTAGATAGAATAAATTTTGGGTTGAATGTTTGTAGTTCTGTTAGTGTCTCTATTACTCCACTGGCATTCCTGTCTTGCTACAAGTAGTGGCCTCTTCAGGTTCTATATCTCCAATGTAGTGAGTCACAGTTAAGGTCACCCCCATTGATTCTTGGAGCTTCTTTTCCTCTGGTCTCTGACTCATCCTAGAGATGCCCCCTACCTCCTCACACCTCAGCATTTTCTTATAGAGCTCAACTAAATGTCAGTCAATGGACAGGGAGCATTTTCTCTAGTAATCTTCGTATTTCTTATCTACAGTGACAGGACATTTCTGAATGTAAGTTCATAAAAATAATTCACAAATAATTGTTTTATGAATTATCTCATGAATGAATACAATATGGCACAATGTTAGCTCTTGATTAGGAAAAGCATGTTCAAATTATGTTTTATATTTAAAATTCATGAAATAAATTTTAATTTGGATATAGTTTTCAAAAATTCTATAAAATGAATAAACATTAGTAGTTTTAATGTTACAGCTGCCATTAAGCAATGCCATCTTTTATTTTGATGCTATAATAAAACTCTAAAACATTAAATACTGAAGATTTATAGATGATAATTTAAAAATTCCTACCTAAAGAAGATTTCTAGTACATTGCTTTCTTATAGGACAGTCAGAAGATGTGAGGATATTTATAAATGTTTATAAATTGGTGTTCTTTAACTGAGGTACAGTAGCCACCATGAAACACTGAATACTTAAAATATCACTATAAAATTGGAAAATCATTGTTTTTGATTTTGTATTAACTAAAATAAATGACAATCTTATTTAAAAAATTCACTTCAAGACAATCAGAAAGAAAATAAAAATATTTGATTACATAACATTTGTTAGGTGGAAAAATGTAAATTAGACATTGAGGGAGAAGGTCATAAAATTAACTTGGAAAGTAATTTAAAAATCAAGAACAAAACATTGTTCATTGAATGGATTTTAGAAGATAACTAATCTTCTATTTATTCATGTGGCAGTGTATTTGGCTATATATATATATATATATATATATATATATATGAATTTAATGTTAGTTCTTTTCATGTAGAAACATGAACTTACATGTCTTTTAGTATCTAGGAAATTAAAGTCATAACTAGTTATTAGTTTCAAATATTTTTGTTCTTAATCATAGGGTATACTTTATCTGCATTTTATTAAATGTTACAGGTCAAACATAACTTGCTATATGTTTTTAAATTGAGTAGATCAGTGCCAGTAAGATGACTCTAAAGCAAACAGTATTTGCTTTCAAACTGATGGCCTGAGTTCAGATTACATATTTCATAGTAGAAGAAAAAAATCCAACATGGAAAATTGATCTTCTAATTTCCCTCATACAGTTTATGGCACAAACACAAATGGTGATGATGATGATGATGATGATGATGATGATGATGATGATGATGATGGTGATGATGGTGATGATGGTGATGATGGTGAAGAAGAAAGAAGAAGAACAAGGAAGAGGAGGAGGAGGAGGTAGAAGAGGAAGTAGAAGAGGAGGAAGGAGGTAGAAGAGGAAATAGAAGAGGAGGAGAAGGAGGAGGAGGAAGAGGAGGAGGAGGAGGAGGAGGAGGAGGAGGAAGAGGAAATTAGAACCTGAAGTCATTAAGATGAAAATAAACCAATAAATGACTCAAGTAAAACTACTCAGAATAGAGAGTCAGAATGTGTGAACATTATGTCATATTTGAAGAACCTTCATGGGACCATAGAGAAGGTGCAGAAGGGGTTGAAATTGGAATATTGATCAAGTTTGAATGCCAACATTGGAGCATACATTTCCATGATCTGTTGCATTGTTGCAATTCATGATGACCATAACTAAAATAATGGCATATCTTTGCTAAATTGCTAAAAATAATTTAAATTTTAACTATAAAATAAGATAATTTGTTGAACTAATAAATATATCACTAATGTAACTGAAGCTACTATGTACACACAGAAGAAAATATCACAATGTGTCCAATAGTTACTTACAACTACTCATTGTAGAAATATTTTTACATCTTACTCCTTTATTAAGGGAAAATGTGGTTCATTTATACAACGGAATACTATTCAGCTATTTAAAACAAGGACATCATGAATTTTGCAGGCAAATGTATGGAACTAGAAAATGTCAACCTGAGTGAAGTGACACAGATACAAAGGAACATACATGGTATGTACTTACTGATAAGTAAATATTAGTCAAAAAGTACAGAATACCTAGGAGATAACCCACATACCATAAGAAGTTTAATGAGTAAGATGTCCCAAGTAAGAATACTTCAATTACACTTAGAACGGGGAAGAAAATAATCATGGAGGGCAGAGGAAGGGGGAACAAAGGTGGGAGAGGGGAGGGGGAGGAGAAAAAGGGGAACAGAATCAGGTATGGGGGACCTGAGAAAAACTCAGATGGCCAGGAGAATGAATGGAAATATGCAGCTTCTTAGGAGGGAGGTGGGGAGACCCTTAAGAAAGGACCATAGATCTGGGGGGTGAGACACTCTCAGGATTCAATGGGGGTGACCTTAGACAAAATGCCCAACAGTGTTGAGAGAGAACTCTTATTAGAGTCCACCTCCAGAAGATAGACAAGGCTTCAAGTGGACAGATGGGGTTGCCATCCCATAGTCAAAATTTCTGACTCAGTATTGTCCCTGCCTAAAAGAACTACAGGGACAAAAATGGAGAAGAGACTAAAGGAAAGGCAGTCAAATGACCTGCCCAACTTGGGAATCTAGATCATGGGGGCACCAAGGCCTGACACTGTTACTGATGGAATGATGTGTTCACATGGCAGCCTGGCATGGCAGTCATGAGAGGCCCTACCAGCAGCTGACCAACCATTAGACTGAAGTTGGGGACTCCTATGGTTGAATTAGAAGAAGGGTTGAAGAAACTGAAGGGGAGGGCAACTCCATAGGAAGACCTGCAGTCTTAACTAATCAGAAACCCCGGAAGCTCCCAGAAACTGAACCAACAACCAGGCAGCTTACAAGGGCTGGCTTAAGACCCTCAGAACATATATAGCAGAGAACTAACTTGTCTGGCCTCAGTGGGGGAAGATGTACATAATCCTGAGGAGACTTGAGGACCCAGAGAAGGGGCCGGCCTGTTGGTGGTGAGGGAGACAAGGAGCACCCTCTCAGAGGCAAGGGGAAGGAGGAGTGATGAGGAACTATAGGAGGAGAACTGTGAGCGGCACAGCTGGGATCTAAGTAAATAAAATAATGAGACAAGGGAGGGGGAGGGAGAGAGAGACAGAGAGAGAGAGAGAGAGAGAGAGAGAGAGAGAGAGAGAGAGACAGAGACAGAGAGAGACAGAGACAGAGACAGAGAGAGAGAGAGAGAGAGAGACAGAGAGAGAGAGAGAGAGACATAGACAGAGACAGAGACACAGAGAGACAGAGACAGAGAGAGAGAGAGACAAAGACAGAGAGAGAAAAATTCTTATTACATTACTACAACTAGAATTGAACTTCCATTTTTCACTCTTCACCTTAACTTTCCAAGTGTCAGAATTCTACACATGGGTTTCCATATCCAGCAGTTACTACAACTTTTTCTTAAAATATAGATCATTGAGAATCTGAAGTTGGAGAGAATTGATGTAAAATTCTTCCACACACATATGACATGGTGACTGTGTCAGGCACAGAGTAGCTTAGACACTTACATATATAAGACTAACCCTTCACCATTCAGTCTGGGATTAGTCTGGGTAGTCCTGGTTCTGATCCAGTCCTGGGGAACTAATATTGATGATTAAGGGTTGTTACAAGAGAGGGTGTCTTTTTTTTAACAACTGGGGAACAAGTTAAAAAGAAAAGGGTTATCAGGAAAAGAATTATAGAAGGTAGGGTTGAGTATAACCAAACACAGCACACATATGTGAAACTTACAAAATGACACAATAAAAATAAGCTTGTGGAAATGGTATATTCTATTAGATAAAATGATATCTGTACAGACTTGTACATGTCCTCTGCAGTAATGTTTGTTCAAAGCTTTCTTCTAGCTTTCTGAACAGCAGAGAGTATTGTAGGTATCCATAGTGATTATACAGTGAGACAGAGAGACAAGTTCTTTTCTCTTATCCAAATATAACTAATTTCCCATAAATAAAACTTTCCTAATGCCCTGCTCCTCTCTATTCTTTCAACTCTTAAACTCCACTTTTCCTGTCAGATTCCCTAAGACAAAATTTAATCACTTAAGTGTAAGCAGAATCCTGCTCATTTTCCTTAACACTAGGGTCATCAGTTACTTCTATCTTTGTATATCTATCAAGAATTGCCCTGGACACACAGAACACACCTTTTTTATGCCTTTTTCAGATTATGGAGACTCAGGTTATTTCCACTTCTTGGACCTTGTAAGTGTTGCTTCAGTGAACATAGGAGTGTAGCCTCTTTAACAGATTTTATTTCTTATTCATATGTATCCAGGTCATTTGCATATATTTAAATATATATTTGAGGAGCCTCTATTCTGTTTTCCATAATGGCTGTACAAATTAACTTTGCCAGGATTGAGCAAATGTATTTCTTTGCATTCTGGCAATATTGTTACTTATCCTTTTTCTTAACAGACTGAAGTAGTGCATATTGTGGTTTTGATTTACATTTCATCCATGTTATTTGTCACATTTCTGCCACTAAATAGCATATATTCTTTTGAAAAGCAATTTTGTCTAGGTCTATGTCTACTCTTAATTTGGATATGAATTTTAATTTTTTATTTTTGTAAATATATTTTTATTTATGTTATGTGTATGGGTGTTTTGCCTGCTGGTTGGTCTGTATAGCACATTCATGTAGTGCCTACAGGGGGCAGAATGTGTACGGTCTCCTGGAACTGAAGTTCCAGAAGGCTGTTAACTGCCATGCATGTGCTGGGCTTCTAACCTGGGTCTTCGCCAGAGCAGCAAGCACTCTTCACCTCTGAACCATCTCTTCAGCCCCTTGGTTATGTGTTTTATTATTTGAAGTCCCTTTGTACTTCCAATATCATGTACTTAAATTTGACAAGACTTGCTTTTGTTTTCACCTTTTTAATGTTTTTATCTAAATTATCTTTCTAGTATGCTAAAGATTATATGGAACATTTACTATTTCAGTTCTTAGAATATCTATCTCTCTACCTCTCTGTATCATTTATCTTTCTATCTATCTATCTACCTATCTGTCTGTCTACCTATCTGTCTATCTATCTATCTAACTATCTATCTATCATCTACCAATCTTTGAGGCACAATCATTTTTTCTTTAAAGTTTATTCAACACAACATAATCTCCAACTTCACTGAGGTGGCTGACCACGTCCACGACCGAAACCCCATCTAAACTGGAATTCTGTTGCTGAGCCAGCCCCAGCCTCAGTTTTCTTGTCAGCTCCAGGGGGCACAGCACTCCTTCTGTAGGTGTCTCTGTCTGCCTCCCCTCTTGTGAATCTTGCAGGTTGCTCACCCTCTAGACCTTTGGGCCAAGGCCTGCCGGTCTCGGGACGGCTGCGGCGCAGGGTGGTGGGCACGACTCCGGAGGTATGTGCAGGTAATCTCGGAGATACTGGATGCCCTCATTTGTGAGGTACCAATAGAAATGTCTCCAAGCAAACTGCTCCTTCACATAGCCTCAAGACTTGAGAGACTGCATGACCTTCATGACGTGAAGGTTGGGCACGTTCTTGTCTGTCAGCTCGGGGCATTTGGCCATGTGGACATCTTTTTTGGCAACCATCACCCCTTCCTTGTAAAAGGAGTTCATAGATAGCAATCCGGTTCTTCTTGGGCATCAACATCGCGGCAGCTGCAAGGTCCAAAGCGGAGGCCGGAAAGGAGGCACAATCTTAATATACAGATCTGGAATGCTTGGAATTCACTAGTAGTCCAGGCTGTCCTGGAACTCACAGAGACCCATATGCTTCTGGCTCCCGATTTTAAAAGTATGCATCCCCACTCAGTCACATTTAGGTTCTGAACAGAATTGGGGTGAATTATTTGCAAAGGATGAGGTAAGTGAGCCTAGTTTTATTTCCATGAGTGTGACTATCAGTTGCCCCAACATTGACTGTTGAGACAACAACCCTTTGTCCAGTGTACATTTTTTTTCCCACTATGAAGCAATGTTAAGCACTTTATTTCAGGAATCACAGCCCCAGTCCATGTTGTATCATTTTTACACAATGATTCTTATTGCAACTTCATAGTGTTCCTCAAACTTAAGCTGTGAAAGTCTTCTACCGCTTGTCTTTATTTGTAGTGGCTTTGGTTACTTTGGTGTCTTGTTATTGCATATAAATGCAATGATTATTTTTCTCTAATTCTTTTTCACTAAATATTCTTTATAGTATAAGCTGTTTTTTTTCCATTGTTGTTGATTTGGTTTGGTTTGGTTTTTAACAAATGTATAATTACACTTGTAGCTGTCTAAGTAGCAGTTGAAAATTTTGATTTGGGTATCCTAGATGATTGGGTAATATTTCTGAAATAGATTTCGCAGTTTACTGTGCTGTTTGGCTTATGGGAGCCTACATCAAATTTGATATTTCCATATGTCAGCATTAACTAAGCTGCTAGAGAAAAGCACCGTGAAGCCAGTACTTAACTGTGAGAAGTAACTTGCTCTTTTGTGAATAGCATTCTCACCTCAACTTTGCCTAGTCCTCTTTAGAATAAAGAAGGGCATTTTCCTCTTCTAGAGACACATCTTTCTGTCACCTGCTGGAAGAGGAAGCGCTACATGAACCAGTATGGAATCTGGTGACAGCTGATCTTGAAACTCTGCCTTACTCTATGTTTACTAGCTAAAGTGAGGTAACAGTAGCTTCACTACGTGTCAAGATTGTCATCTCTGGGGAACTGGAGCATAACAAAGGATCAAGTCTCTTGCAACGGATGGTTGGATAATTTTCTGAATATTCAAAGCTTATTTTTATTTACTCTAAGTTAATAGCTTTCAGTTTCTGAATCCAACATCCAACATAGTGTAAAATATGTAGTGTTGACATTCTCCATGACAACAGAGGAAAGCATAGTACTATGGATTCAACCAGAAGGAAATATATTTATGAAGCTAATTGCAGGATGATAAGCTATGTGAGACTTCAAGTTCTGCCCATGGACAGTTGAGAGTCTAACACTGCACATATGAAAGGGTTCATGGACTCATTTTAAGTAATTTAAATTTTGTCTCTCACATGGGTTTGGTATAAAAGTAAAATAATTTCACATATGCCAGTACAGTTCAGCGTTTGCCAACGATTTTTCCAAAGTACAAACTTAATATACTTCCATGTCTTAATAATCATGGAAGTAATTGATTTAAAAAATACAATTTTTTTCAAATTTATTTTGAGATGAAAAATGTCCAGAGTGTTTTCAATGACATACATATACACCAAGTCATGGAGATTTTCTATGTATCTGTCTATCTATATCTGTCTGTCTGTTTGTGTATATTTCTCCTTCACTACATCTATTTTCATTTTGCTAGTTAGGAAAAAGAAAAATATGCAAATAGTAATACAAATGATTTAAAATATTTTCTCTCTTGTTTAACTAATGCTTGGCCAGTAAAGCTGGTGAGGCTTTAAGGTTGTAGGCTCTGACATTCCTAGGACACCATGTCACAGCAAACTCCTTGTTTCCATGACGCTTGAAATCTTCTCATCCCTTCTTCTGTAAATGTTCCCTGAGTCTTAGGCGCTGTCTGGATAGCGTAGGAGTAATGGGAAGCCCAGGAGGACTCAAGAATATACAAAGTTTTTCGGGCAAATTTATAGGCTTAGATGTTTTCAAAATCTACTTTATTTAGGGTTCTTAAATGTTTAAACCTTCCTTCCAAGTTGATAGGAAAAAGATGTTGTGGGTCTGTTTAGAAGTAGTTTCTTGGAGCAACTCCACTCTTTTTGTCAGAATACCAACAGTCCAGTTCAAGCACCAAACATGAATCAGTACTGGTGGCATGATCCAGCAGAAACAGCAAGGCTCTTTTGAATTGGCATGAGTCAGTGAATGCAGCCAGAATCAGCTGAAAGACCATGAGAAGTTCTATGCTGCACTTCGTTCTACAAAGTGAAGACCAATTAAGACCAGCGCCATGTTGCAGGGTATAGCAATGGAAGAGTATCCTCTAACTGTTTGTGGGGTTCCATTTCTATTTTTATAACCATCACTTGTTTTCTCACAAGACAGCTTTGAGAAAAAACATTATGTGACACAACTGAGTTGTTTAAAAACTAGAAATTTCTACTTCACAGATAAGAAATGCTGAGAAGAGACAAATGTCTGTGGGAGGAGACTCTGCATATTCATCCAGTACCTTGAAAACACTCATGCAAGTAACATTACACACACTGAACCAGGTTATACTTACACACACACACACACACACACACACACACATATATGCATATGTATCTATGTTTGTGCAGGTATCATTACTTTGCCTATATGTGCAAATATATATTTGCATATGCTTATATGCCTAATATAATTTGTAGTTATAGGTGCTATTCTCTTACATTTATTAGAAAAATTTGCAAATAGCAAATGAACAACTTTTTCCTAATTTTGTGTTAGCAAACATTAGAATTACAGTGCATCTGTCTAAGCAGCACTGGGACAAACAGCTTTACTGTGGTTGGTAGAGGTTATTCAGTGATAAAGTCATGATTAGGCATTTGGCCGTTATACATATGTCAAGCATATATGCTGTATATAGTCCTATAACCACTGAATTATTACAGAATACATGCATAGTATTCTGTGTTTCCATAGTTAAGTTAAAGTTGATAAAAATGAAAGAATACATATGCAAGTACTCACAACACAGGAAAACCTCTTGGTCCTCTGGGGCTCCTTGTTTTCTGAACCTGTACTATTTCATGACACAGCCATCTGTTTTCATTGAGATATACCTACGACTTACAGTGCATATTTAAAATTAATGTTTATATCACATAGAAATGTGATAACTGTATCTATATTACAATTAATACTAAAATCAGTTCAAGAGACTGGAGGCCCCAGAGAGTTTAGAGGTCTGGTGGGGTAGGTGAGGTGGGGACATCCTCCTGGAGACAGGGGGCAGGGAGGAGGTATGGGATGTAGAACAGTGGGAGTGTGGACTGGGAAGGGAATAAAATCTGGAGTATAAAAATAAATAAATTAATTAATTAAAATCCACATACTCTTGGGATTTTAAAATTTATTTTCTAATTAACATGGTTGCAAAGGTGATTGACAAGTTGAAACATAAGCAAATATTTTTCTTTTAGCATAACCTATTTATGGACCATGAGTCTAAAGTACTTTTATGTATGATAATTTGGTCTTTTGTATGAGTGGACAATTTTTGTTCACATAATAATTATTATTAGTTTTAAAATAACAATTACAGTTATTTAGTCAATACATATTCAAAACATGTAATCTATATTTTGATTACAATTGGCACCTCTGACACAGTTAAAATAGAAATGTATCTTGGTTTATATTATAGATATTCACTGACCCATTAATCAATACATAAATACCCATTAATCTTTTAGTTTACTATGCAAGCTGGAAGTCACTTCAAGGTAATTTAGTAGGCAGTATGTATTGCATCCATGAGTCATGACAATGAGTTTCTACCCTTTTTTATTGACAGTGATGGAGCAAATTCATGGCTCTGAGTATACTATGAGATAAGTGAATTTCTTCTGAGAAATAGTAATATTGCTAGTTGGAAGCATCCTAGAGCACGTAAGAAGAGGTGCAGAAGACATGCACGCTATGTACAGAGGTAAATGAGAGCTTCATTATGTAAGTCCTGCCACAACTAATGCTCTACAGTGGATTCGCTTAGTTTGAGAAGTCTCATCAGCTGGGAGTAACACTTGTGGTGTAACATCAGCACACTGAGTATATCCCATCAAATAAAGACACTGAGTCATCTCCTTTTGTGAATCTCTGCTGTGGTTTAAAAATCCTGTGGGGTCAGTTTGCACATCTGCGTTTAGGTATCTATTCTTTTTAACAGCTGGAAGACAGAACCATCTCAGGCGTCTACCCAAGAAGAAGAATAGATAAGAAAAATATGGCACAAAACACCATGAGATTGTATTTAGCTTTCAAGAAAATCGTAATAACATTTTAGGGACAGCAAATGGAGCTAGAAAATTATCTTAAGCTAAGTTCTAGGGAAAGAAGGAGAGATAGTACTTCTTGTTCTTATGTTTATACTGCACATGAGGTTAACTATAGGTCATAATAATGACATTCCAAAAGAGAATGTTTGGGAAGGGGATCTTATGAAAAGTGTTGGATGGGAAAAACAAGAGCACAAGGAAATAAAGGAAGAAGAGAGGCACCACATAATTGACACAAATGCAGAAAAGAAGTTTATGGGAAAAGAAAACCTCCCCATAAAAGGGAGCATTGAGTTGGTAAAAAGGTTCAATAAAAGCAATGTATTATGAAAATCTCATAGAAAAACTCATTTTACCTTGTATGATAATGTTTACATAATTAATAAAAGAGAAAATGGAGGCTGGGGAGACCAATGTATGGCAAAGGGCTTGTACCAGGTAATCATGAGGACTGTTGTTCAAATACCAGCACCAACCTAAGAAGCCAGCCATTCTGTAAGGACCTGTAACTCTAACTCTCAGTGATCTAATGTCACCTTCTTCTCTCCTCACACATACATGCACAAGCCCCTCACAATGATATTCACACAAACTTATAAACAAAAAGATAAGTAAAATAAATGTTATTAAAGTAAAATGTCTTGAGAAAGAATAGCATTTTATCTGAAGAGTATTATTAGATAAAATACATATATAGCATGCATACTTATTAACCTTCATATAATTTGTAGAATTGTCTACCCTCTCTCAAACAATTTAATAAGCTTTCCTTTTTTCCAAGTTTTCTGTTCTTTTTTAAAAAATATAGTCTTTTCTCATATGATATATTCTGATTATGTTTTCTGCTTCCCCTACTACTTCCAGGCCACTTTCCCACCTCTCTCCATCCACTCCCTCCATCTCCCTAGAAAATAGCAGAGACCTAAGAGATAACAACCAAAGATGACATACAAACATATAATAAAATACAGCGAAAATCACTATATTGGAGTTAGATCAGGCAACCCAACAGGAAGAAAAGAGTCCTAAGACTCTCATACTCAGGAGCCCCATAAAACACTAAGCTACAAGCCTTAATTAATATACATGCAGAGGACCTGGGGTAGATGCAGGCAGTCCCACTGCTTACTGCTTCAGTCACTAAGTTCTCATGGACCTTGCTTAATTGATTTAGAGACTTTATTCTCCTAGTGTCCTCCATCTTCTCTGGCTCTTATTCTCCTTCGACCTCCTTCCTCTTCTGTGGGAGTCCTTGAGCTCTGAGAGGAGGCGTTTGATGGAGACATGTCACTTCAACTCTCTCCGTCAAACTGTTCTCTGTTTCTGTTCCCATCTGCTTCTTGCAGAAGCTTCTCTGATCATGACTGGAAAAGGCACTGATTAATGAGTATAGTGGAGTGCCACTAGGAGCTGTTTTATTGATAGTTTATTTTTACATTAGTTGTGTTTCGTTTTACCCTAGGACTCTGGATTATCTGGTCTCTGGTCCTAGTTACCAAGCAGTGGTGTTTACGGGTTCCTTCTTATGGAGTTTCTGCTATACTAGGTTTCTATATCTTCCCTCCAATGCTCCTGAATTACAGCTGTCTTTCCCCAAATTCTCTTTCTGTACCCATGTCCCCTCCTCTTTCTCACCTAATCTCCCCAAACCCAGCCCACACATACAATTTATTCTATTTCCCCTCCTAGGGAGATTTAGGAGTTCCTCCTAGTTCTTAATACCTAACTTCACCGGGCGAATGTGTTGTAGCTAAGTTATTTGATCATTTGGTAAGATTTATTTTCTTTCTTTTTATTTTAATTTTATTTATCCTTTTTTACACTTCAGATTTGATCTTGCCCCCGGTTTACCCTCTGACTGTTCCACATCCCATACCTCCCCCGACCTCCATCTCCACAAGGATGTCCCCATACACTCACCCACCCGCTGCACATCCCCCACCCATCCCACCACACTTCCCCACACCCTGGGGCCTCCAGTCTCTTGAGGTTAGGTGCATCTTCTCTTACTGAACCCAGACCCAGGAGTCCTCTGCTGGGGGCCTCATACCAGCTGGTTATGCTGCGTGGTTGTTGGTCCAGTGTTTGAGAGATCTCAAGGGTCCAGGTTAATTGAGATGACTGGTCCTCCTACAGGGTCACCCTCTTCCTCAGCCTCTTCCAGCTTTTCCCTAATTCAATCACAGGGGTCAGCAGCTTCTGTCCATCAGTTGGGTGCACATTTCTGCATCTGACTCTTTCAGGTACTTGTTGGGTCTTTTGGAGGGCAGTCATGAGAGGCCCCTTTTTGTGAGCACTCCATAGCCTCAATAATGATTTCAGGTCTTGGGGCTCTCCATTGAGCTGGATACCTCCTTGGGCCTGTTGTTGGACCTTTTTTCCTCAGGCTCCTCTTCATTTTCATCCTTGCAGTTCTTTCAGACAGGAAGAATTATGGGTCAGAGTTTTGACTATAGGATGGCAACCCCATCCCTCACTTGATGCCCTGTTTTTCTGCGGGTGGTTAGCTCTACAAGTTCCCAAGAACTGTAGAGCATTTCATCTAAGCTCCCTCCCTTTGAGTCCTGAGAGTCTCTCTCTTCCCCAGTCTCTATTGAATTCTGGAGGGTTGCCCCACCCACACCTCCTACCTACCGAGGTTTCCTGTTTCTATTCTTTCTTCTGGTCCTCATGGCATCAGTCATTTTCTCTCACCCAGTAAGTGATCATGTTCCCTTCTTCCCCTCCTTGTCCCCTTTCCCACTCAGTAACTTCCCTCCCTCCCCCTCCTGTGATTGGTTTCTTCTCCTTCTCAAGTGAGATTGAGGGGTCCTCAATGGGGCACTTTGGATTGTTAATGTTTTTGAGTTCTGTGAACGGTGTCCTGGTAAGCTTTTCTAACCAGGGAGTAATCTGATCTAATGGAAGGTAAGTAGAGACAATAGTACAAACTCATAAAATTGTTAAACCTACATCATTTAAGTAAACCACTCAACAGCACAGCTTCCATCCCCGCCACTGCAGTGCTTTATCATGAATAAAAGGAAAGTTACTTTCCTCTCTGTATTCTATTGTTATAGTGTGAATACGGGTTTTGTTAATCATTGCAACTGAAATTGGTATTCAATTCTATTGCACAGGTGATGTGCGGCAGGACCTCTAACAAGCCATCATGTCATCAAGAAGCATTGGTTCCTTCAACACAGAAGGAAAGTTTTGGATTAGCTGCTATTTATAACTAGACTATCACGAAGAAAAGCTAGACTATCTGCCTGCTGCTCACTGTTTCCATCAAGAGTGGGACAGACAGAAAAGCCCTGCTGCTAGTGTACCAAACTATGAATGCAAAATAAACAAGGACCTTTTTTCTAAAACTACCTCATCTCAGGAATTTTTCACCACAACTGAATATGAATTAAGATATAGTTATGTTTAAATAAGGCAATGAGTACTATGCTTATTTGACTATGAAGAAGAGAAAAATTGATCTTCTGTGGAATTTATCTAGAAGATGTGTCTATAAACAGCCCTATTATTTTAACCTTGGAATATAATTATTCCTTTGATATCAGATGGAATAGAGAACTGAAGAATAGATTCCAGCCACTGTAAACATATAACAAATAAGAGTGGCAACTGTTATATTGTGAGGTGAAGAAAAGTTCTTGTAAGGATTATATTTGTGGTAGTGGGAGATAAACCTAGGACTACTTATATACTGATCACGAACTCTACCAGTTAAATAGAGATCTATACATTTGACAGCTACTCTCTGATTGTTGTGATTACTGTGATGAGAATTATTTATTTGCTTCCTTATTAGCTGATATGACAGACTCAAGATATGGCCCTGAAATTGAAGAACATAATCTGATCCACATAATTCTCTGGCTCTCCATAGAATCTAGAGTGAAAAACTACCTACACCTGAGATCTTTACTAGAACTTTAACCATTATATCCTATGTGTCAATGGCTACTACTTTCAAAAAGCTGAAGAAAAGTCCTCATCTCATTAGATATTTCAAATGCTTGATATTTTCAGGAGGAGTTTCTGTTACTTTATATAAATCACTACAAAAAATTACTTGGTCATATTTGGGAACTATACTGAGAGGAAATCTGTGGAAGAATAGGATGTGCTATTGAGCAAGGGCATTGATCACTCACTCAGAGATTTCTTGCTATTTTTACTGGGGAAGAAGTTTGGTAGTGAATTCTAATGAGGAAGCAAATGCTGACCTCTGTTTGTATGAACCTTTCATGCAACTTAACAAACAGAGTCTCAATAAATAAACTGATGGTATTCTCTAAGTGGACAAATCTTTACCCACTGGAAACTCAAAAGGTAATAATGTTGATTCAATCTTGATTCAGTTCATATACTAAGTAACTCTAAACTCTACAACTTTATGGGAATGGGATTAGGCTCAGTGCAAAGAGTACTTGCTCCCCAAGCTTCACAACTTGAGTTAAGATACCTAGTACCCACATAATAATCCATGCTACATGGTATGCATCTGTAACTGCAGTACTAGAAAATGAAGACTGTAGAATCTGAGTACTTCCTAGCCAAAGCCTTAAGATGAATGGACATACGACCCATAACACACACATACTCACACACACTCACACACACACATACACACACAGACACACAAATACACACACACCATAAACACAAACACAAACACACAAAGACAGACAGACAGACAGACAGAGACAGAGACACAGAGAGAGAGAAGGTGGGCAGAATAAAAGAATTGTGTATTTATGATGAGGTAATCATGCAGCCTGTCACAGAAGCATTGCAAAATGGGAATTCAAACTGGAATTCAAGTGAACATAATTCATAAGTTTCCTGATGTCTGAGGTGTTTCCCTATACACTAATTTTTCTCATGTTTTTGAATCAGCAAGGGCATTCATCACTCACTCAGAGTTTTCTTGCTATTTTTACTGGGGAAGAAGTTTGGTAGTGAATTCTACTGAGGAAGCAAATGCTGACCTCTGTTTGTATGAACCTTATAAACAACTTGACAAACAGAGTCTCAAATAAACTAATGGTATTCTGTAAGTGGACAAATCTTTACCCACTGGAAACCCAAAAGGTATATATGTTCATATATGGAGGAAGAGTCTAGATAACCCAGCTTGTATTATTAATATATAGTTAATAAATAATCATTTTTATGACCAGGAAAGCATGTTGCCCAAATATTTCTTGAAATTATATATGTGAAGGCATCTACTTTGGAGGAATAAGCATCAAATCCACTTGATGCTTTTGTTAAACATTTTTTTCCAAGAAACTTCGCTTTATTAACCAATAGGTATTTTATTTTTTTACAGTTTTATCATATGTCAGTGTACTTTACATGTATTCTTTCCTCGGCATAGTAAAGTGTACGGCCATGCATCCTGAAAAAGACAAACGAAGGAACTCCTGCTACACAGATGAATCACTAGGGCTCTTTGTTTGCTTGTTTATGTTTATGAATTCTTTTCTCAAGGTTTAGGATCTATGCATAAAGGGAGATAGGGAGGATCATTAAAGCCAGAGTAGTCAGGTCACTTCAAGAAATAGGATCTTCCAGACACTACAGGACTCATACACTGATGAATTCACAGACATCGTGGTAGCACACATAACACATGAACAGGTTCAAGACTGATAAAAGCTCAGCATTGAGAAGAGGATGGGGGCACAAAAGTCCATTTCTAACCAAGAAGAAATATACAATGTATACTTACAGAAAAAGGAAAACATAATTTAAACCAATGGAATGACAGTATGAATACCAACCATACTCCAAGGCAAACCACACGGTCAGGAATAGTAGGGTAACACAGAATGGACTCCAGAAACAGTCCAAAACAATGGCCTTCACATTTTGTGTGTTTGTGTGTATATGACAGCTTTTGTTTAGATTTGATTTGGCATGTTTCTGTCTTACTGATTTTTGTTTTAGTTTGTGTTAGTTTACATTTTTCAATTTTCATTTTTTTTTAAGAGAGAGAATGGATTTGATGTTTGTTGTGTAGGGAAGTAGGAGTATCTTAGCAAAGAAATAATATGATCAAAATGTTTTGCATGAAAAAATTTTAAAATAAAGATAAACATTTTTCTATCTTTATTAAATTGAGTATTTCTTATTTACATTTCAAATGTTACTCCCTTTCCCGGTTTCCAGGCCAACATCCCCCTAACCCTTCCCTCTCCCCTTGTATATGGGTGTTCCCCTCCCCATCCACCCCCATTACTGCCCTCCCCTCAACAATCCCAGTTACTAGGGGTCCAGCCTTGGCAGGACAAAGAGCTTCCCTTCCACTGGTGCCCCTACTAGGCTATTCATTGCTACTTATGAATTTGGAGCCCAGGGTCAGTCCATGTATAGTCTTTGGGTAGTGGCTTAGTCCCTGGGAGCTCTGGTTGCTTGGCATTGTTTTACATATGGGGTCTCGAGCCCCTTCAAGCTCTTCCAGTTCTTTCTTTCTGATTCCTTCAACGGGGGTCCTATTCTCACTTCAGTGGTTTGCTGCTGGCATTCGCCTCTGTATTTGCCTTAATCTGGCTGTGACTCTCAGGAGAGATCTACATCCTGTTCCTGTCAGTCTTCACTTCTTACCTTCATCCATCTTATCTAGTTTGGTAGCTGTATATGTATGGGCCACATGTGGGGCAGGTTCTGAATGTGCATTCCTTCAGTCTCTGTTCTAAACTTTGCCTCCCTATCCCCTCCTATGGGTATTCTTGTTCCCCTTTTAAAGAAAGAGTGAAGCATACATATTTTGGTCATCATTCTTGAATTTCATGTGGCCTGTGTATCTTGGGTAATTCGAGCATTTGGGCTACTATCCCCTTATCAATGAGTGCATACCATGTGTGTTTTTCTGTGATTGGGTTACCTCACTCAGGATGATATTTTCTAGTTCCATCCATTTGACTATGAATTTTATTAAGTCATTGTTTTTGATAGCTGAGTAGTACTCCATTGTGTAGATGTACCAGATTTTTTGTAACCGTTCCTCTGTTGAAGGACATCTGGATCCTTGCAGTTACTGGCTATTATAAATGAGGCTGCTATGAACATAGTGGAGCATGTGTCTTCGTTGTATGTTGGAGCATCTTTTGGATATATGCCCAAAAGAGTTATAGCTGGGTCCTCAGGTATTGCAATATCCAGTTTTTTGAGGAACCTCCAGCCTGATTTTCAGAATGGTTGTACCAGTCTGTAATCCCACCAACAGTGGAGGAGTGTTCCTCTTTCTCCACATCCTTGCCAGCATTTGCAGTTGCCGGAGTTTTTGATGTTAGCCATTCTGAATGGTGTGAGGTGGAATCTCAGGATTGTTTTGATTTGCATTTCCTTTATGACTAAAGATGTTGAACATTTCCATAGGTGATTTTCAGCTATTCGATATTCTTTGGCTGTGAATTCTATGTTTACCTCTGAAACCCATTTTTTAATAGGGATATTTGTCTTCCTGCAGTCTAACTTTGTGAGTTCTTATACATTTTCGATATAAGCCCTCTATCAGTTGTAGGATTGGTAAAGATCTTTTCCCAATCTGTGGTTGCCATTTTGTCCTAATGATAGTCTCCTTGGCCTTACAGAAGCTTTGTAGCTGCATGAGGTCCCATTTGTCGATTCTTGATCTTAGAGAGTAAGTCATTCGTGTTTGTTCAGGAAATTTTCTCAAGTGCCCATGTGTTCAAGATTCTTCACCACTTTTTCTTCTACTAGTTTGAGTGTACCTTCTTTCGTCCTTGATCCACATGGACTTAAGCTTTGTGTAGGATGATAAGAATGGATCCATTTGCATTCTTCCACATGCTGAGCTCCAGTTGAACCGGCAACATTTTCTGAAAATACTATCTTTTTTCCATTGGATGGTTTTGGCTCCTTTGTTAAAAATCAAGTGACCATAGTTTTGTGTGTTCATTTCTGGGTCTTCAATTCTATTCCAGTGGTCTATCTGCCTGTCTTTGTACCAATACCATGCAGTTTTTATCACTATGGCTCTGTATACTGCTTGAGTTCAGGGATGGTGATGCTCCCGGAAGTCCTTTTATTCTTGAGGATAGTTTTAGCTATCCTGTGTTTTTTGTTATTCCAGATGAATTTCCAAATTGTTCTGTCTAACTCTATGAAGAATTGGATTGGAATTTTGATGGGGGTTGCAATGAATCTGTAGTTTGCTTATATTTACTATATTAATCTTGACAATCCATGAGCATGCAAGATCTTTCTCAAGAGACTTGAAGTTCTCATCATACAAATCTTTCAATTGCTTGGGTAAAGTCACATCGAGGCATTTTATATTATTTGGGACTATTATGAAGGGTGTCGTTTCCCTAATTTCTTTCTTGGCTTGTTTCGATTATGTGTAAAGGAAGGCTACTGATTTGTTTGAGTTAATTTTTATACCCAGCCAATTTGCTGAAGGTGTTTATCAGGTTTAGTAGTTCTCTGCTGGCATTTTTATGGTCACTTAAATATACTATGATATCATCTGCAAATAGTGATATTTTGATTTTTTCCTTTCCAATCTGTATCCCTTTGGCATCCTTTTGTTGTCTGATTGCTCTGGCTAGAACTTCGAGAACTATATTAATATGTAGGAAAAGAGTGGGCAGCCTTATCTAGTCCCTGATTTTAGTAGGATTGCTTCAAGTTTCACTCCATTTAGTTTAATGTTAGCTACTGGTTTGTTGTATATGGCTTTTACTATGTCCAGGTATGGGCCTTGAATTCCTGTTCTTTCCAGGACTTTTATCATGAAGGGATGTTAAATTGTGTCAAATGCATTCTCAGTATCTAATGAAATGATCATATGTTTTTTATCTTTCAGTTTGTTTATATAGCGGATTACGTTGATGGTTTTTCATATATTTAAACCATACCTGCATACCTGGGATGAAGCCTACGTGATCATGATGGATGATTGTTTTGATTTGTTCTTGGATTCAGTTTGCAAGAATTTTACTGAGTATTTTGTGACAATATTCATAAGGAAAATTGGTCTGAAGTTCCCTTTCTTTGTTAGGTCTTTGTGTGGTTTTGGTATAAGAGTAATTGTGGTTTCATAGAAGGAATGCAGTAGCGCTCCATCTGCTTCAATTATGTGGAATAGTTTGGACAGTATGGGTATAAGGTCAATCAGAATTCTGATTGAATTCTGCACTAAACCCATGTGGTCCTGGGCTCTTTTTGTTTGGGAGACTTTTAATGACTGCTTCTATTTCTTTAGGAGTTATGGGGTTGTTTAAATGGTTTATCTTTTCCTGATTTAACGTTGGTGCCTACCTTTTGTCTAGAAAATTATCCATTTCCTGCAGATTTTCAAGTTTTGTTGAATATAGGCTTTTGTAGTGGGATCTGATGATTTTTGGAATTTCCTCTGATTCTTTGGTTATGTCTCCTTTTTCATTTCTGATTTTGTTAATTTGTACACACTTTCTGTGCCCTCTGGTTAGTCTGGCTAAGGGTTTATCTATCTTGTTGATTTTCTCAAAGAACCAGCTTTTGGTTCTGTTGATTCTTTCTATGGTCCTTTTTGTTTCTATTTGGTTGATTTCAGCCCTGTGTTTCATTGTTTCCTGCCTTCTACTCCTCCTGAGTGTATTTGCTTCTTTTTGTTCTAGAGCTTTTAGGTGTCCTGTCAAGCTGCTGATATATGCTCTCCTCTGTTTCTTTCTGCAGGCACTTAGAGCTATGAGTTTTCCTCTTAGCACAGCTTTCATTGTGTCCCATAAGTTTAGGTATGTTGTACCTTCATTTTCATTAAATTCTAATTAGTCTTTAATTTCTTTCTTTATTTCTTCTTGACCAGGTTGTCATTGAGTAGATTATTGTTCAACTTCCATGTATATGTGGGTATTTTTTTCCTTATTGGTATTGAAGACCATCCTTAACCCATGGTGGTCTGATAGGATGCATGGGATTATTTCCATCTTTCTGTACCTGTTGATGCCTGTTTTGTGACCGATTATATGGCGAATTTTGGAGAAAGTACCATGAGGTAGTGAGAAGGTATATCTTTTGTTTTAGGATAGAATGTTCTATAAATATCTGTTAATTCCGTTTGGTTCATAACTTCTGATAGCCTTTCTATGTCTCTGGTTAATTTCTGTTTCCAAGATCTGTTCATTGATGAGAGTAGGGCGTTGAAATCTCCTATTATTATTGTGTGAGTTGCAGTGTGTTCTTTGAGATTTAGTAAAATTTCTTTTATGTACATAGGAGCCCTTGTATTTGTAGCATAGATATTTAGGATTCACAGTTCATCTTGGTGATTTTTCCTTTGATGAATATGAAGTGTTCTTCCTTATCTTTTTTGATGATTATTGGTTGAAAATCAACTTTATTTGATATAAGAATGGCTACTCCAGCTTGCTTCTTCAGACCATTTGATTGGACAATGGTTTTCCAGGCTTTTATGCTGAGGTAGTGCCTTTCTTTGTCTCTGAGGTGTGTTTCCTGTAATCAGCAAAATCTTGGGTCCTCATTACATATCTAGTTTGTTAATCTGTGTCTTTGTATTGGGGAATTGAGTCAATTGATGTTGAGAGATATTAAGGAATAGTGATTGTTGCTTCCTGTTATTTTCATATTTGGAGGTGAGATTATGTTTGTATGTTTGTCTTCTCTTTGTTTTGTTGTAAAAAGAATAGTTTCTTGCTTTTCCTAGGGTGTATCTTGCCCCCTTGTGTTGGGCTTTGCCATTTATTATCCTTTGTAGGGCTAGATTTGGAGAAAGATATTGTGTAAATTTGGATTTGTCATGGAATATCTTGGTTTCTCCATCTATGTGAATTGAGAGTTTTGCTGGATACAGTAACCTGGACTGGCATTTGTGTTCTCTTACGGTCTGTATGACATCTGTCCAGGATTGTCTGGCTTTCATAGTCTCTTGTGAGAAGTCTGGTGTAATTCTGATATGTCTGCCTTTATATGTTACTTGACCTTTTTTCCCTTACTGCTTTTAATCTTCTTTCTTTGTTTTGTGCATTTGGTTTTTTGACTATTATGTGACGGGAGGAGTTTCTTTTCTGGTCCAATCAATTTGGAGTTTTGTAGGCTTCTTGTATGTTTTGAGGCCACTCTTTCTTGAGAATAGGGAAGTTTTCTTCTTCGATGTTGTTGAAGATATTTACTGGCTCTTTAAGTTGGGAGTCTTCACTTTCTTCTATACCTATTATCCTTAGGTTTGATTTTTCTCATTGTGTCCTGGATTTCTTGTATATTTTGGGCTAGTAGCTTCTTGTGTTTTACATTGTCTTTCACAGTTGTGTCCATGTTTTCTATGGAATCTTCTGCTCCTGAGATTCTCTCTTCTATCTCTTGTATTCTGTTGGTGATGCTTGCATCTATGACTCCTGTTTCCTTCCCTAGGTTTTCTATCTCCAGGGTTGTCCCCTTTGTGCTTTCTTTATTGTTTCTATTTCCATTTTTATCTCCTGGATGGTTTCGTTCTTTTCCTTCTCCTGTTTTGTTGTTTTTTCCAGTAGTTCTTTAAGAGATTTTTGTGTTTCCTCTTTAAGGGCTTCTAGTTGTTTACTTGTGTTGTCCTGCATTTCCTTAAGGGAATTATTTATGACCTTCTTAAAGTCCTCCATCATCATGACAAAATGTGATATTAAATTTAGATCTTGCTTTTCTTGTGTGTTTGGATATCCATTGTTTGCTGTGGTGGGAGAACTGTGCTCTGATGATGCCAAGTGGTCTTGGTTTCTGTTGCCTGTGTTCCTGTGCTTGCCTCTTGTCATCAGATAGTCTCTGGTGTTAGCTTGTCTTGCTGTTTCAGACAGTGGCTTTATAGTCCTCTAGGCCTATGTGTGAGTACTGCTGTAGACCTGTTATCCTGTTTTCTTTCAGCCTATCATGTGAACAGAGTGCTCTGTGCTCTGGTGTGTAGGCTGGTTTTCAGCTCTCCTTGTGGGCGGGAACAAGAAAGGTCCTGTCCCTACTTTTCCTAGGTGCCTGTGGGCAGGGAGCACAGATGGTACAAGGCATTTTCCTCTTGAGTCAGGAATGTAATGTGGGCAGTGGGCAGTCTCCTCTGGTTCCTCAGGAGAGTCTGCCCCTCTGATGCTCTAGCTCTTCCCCCCACCCTCCATGGGATTTTGGTGCAGGGACCAAGGGTCTCCTGCAGCTTGATTATATTCCTTTGTCCAGAGGCACTATGCAGTTTCCTCTTGGGCCAAGGATATGGGCAAAGGTGGGTAGAAGTGGCTGTCTGTCCTACCCTGAAGTCTCAGGATTGCCCACACTTCTGGGTGATCAGCTCTCTCTCCCAACTGGGAGCAGTTAGCTGTGAGCCAGGATCAGTGAGGTTCAGGCGCCAGCTAGAAACCTGAAAAATAAACTTTTAAAAGACATACTATATTCTTTACACCTATAATATAACTGCTTGTTTCCTTAAAACTTTTTATATCTGAACATTCATGCCTGTAAAGTATTTTTATCTATTCAAAATTTATCTGTAAGGCAACATTATAATCATAATTTTTAAAGTTTTCCTTTTTACTAAGATTTTTTTAATTATTTCAAAATCTGTCCCCTTTCCTTCTCCCCTTTCTCTTTCTCTGGTGCATGTGTGTGTGTGTGTGTGTGTGTGTGTGTGTGTGTGTGTGTGTGTGTGTGTGAATGCATAATATGAGGGATGATGTTTATACTGTTTAGGAGAAACCATTGACCCCTTAAACTGAACTTGTAAGTAGTTCTAAGCTGTCCACATATGGTTGATAAGAACCAAACTGTCACCTTCAGCATGAGCTAGGAACTCCTCACTTTATCATAACGTTCATTGATATGTCTCATGTAATTTCCATTTATATATTTTAAATACAATAAAAAATTGTTCATGGGAGATGTATGATGTCAGTAAATTTAATATGTGAATTAAATTACTCAATCTCTCAACACTATATCCTACATTAATACATATTTTAATACACTGTAATCTTATCTCTTTTCTTTGCTCAATAAATTATAGAAGCCTGCCTGATTATGCCTTCATAAGTGCTATGACTAAAATGCACATCACCACACCAAGGTTAAGTAAATTTTGATGCATAGGGAAAAGGCAAGCATGATATAGATTTATTTGTGAGACATTTTTGTTAACTTTTTTGAATTGATTAAGATCCTGGTGTGATGACACATGCCTCTAGAGACTGAAGGAGGGTCACTATTCAAGAGCATCCCATACAACATTGTAAGACTCCACCTCAAAACTAACACAGTGAAACACACTTGAATCTAGAGCAGTTAGAGTTTCCTACATCTTCTTTTACTTGTACTCTACACGATCCATGTGCAGCACTACAGATCAATCCTCAGTAATCATTCCTTTTATTTTGAAGTGTTCTCCCTTTCCCAGTTTATAGCACAATAAAGTTTTATGGTTCCCACAAACTCTATCTGAAAGAAAACATAAATAACACCATGTTTATGATAATTCAGTCATTTCTGAATAATCTACAATTATTCTTCTGATTTATAACTAAGAAGCAGATTTTCAGATATATTAATATCAGAGTATCTGCTTTCTGGCTTAATAAGCATTTACTTTTTATTTTCACTTCAATTGTAAAACAATTTTAAATAATGCCATTTTTAAATACTGATATAAGCAGGTATTTTTCTACCTAGATATAATAAGTGTTACAAACTAGAGTAGTAATTCTCTTATTGAATCACATTTGAATACATAGGAGAAATGTCACTTGCTCTTGTTCTATTATGAAAGCAAGCAGCACTTGGTTAAGTATGCTAATTTATTTGATGGCACATTAATATGAATAATGTATTTAATACTGTGAATTAGTTATTGTGTATGATTTTTCTAAGATATAGTATAAATTTTATATTATTTTGATGTATATATTAGAATCTTTAAAAATATTTTCTTTTAAGCCAATTAGGTGAGTCAGATATCCACTTGAGGGTACACAAAACATTGAGAAAACCCTGCCATGCTTGAAAAAATAATGGCAACTTGGTCTGACCAACGAAGGGTATCACCATCACCATCTCAGTCTGAAAACATCTCCATCCTGAGTCTCCTCCCCAAAGGCAGAATGAAGAATAGGCATTCCCCTAGGGGTAGGTCTTCACATTGATGTGATCCACAGAAGCATGCCAACTGTAGCACACAAGGAAAACTCCCAATTCATCAGACTTCCCAGAAACACCAAAACCAAATAATAAGATCATAACCATGACAAATGTGAAGAATCATTAAAGTCTAATTATAACTAGTTGTAAAATTAGGCTGATGCCTCTGAACTAAATAAACAAAAGCAAAAATGAAAAACTTGGGAATAAAATACCTAAATTAGATCCAGAAACTCAAATAATAGACAAAATATCCAAAATACTGTAATTTCCATTCAATAGCTATCTAAATCATAACATTAAAATGAAGTTTGGTAAATCCATTGATTTCACCGTCAAGATATTTACTATCTGGAGTTATCGAACAGTAATTTAAAATCAGCCAGTATAAAAATGCTTTATCAATGAATTTGAAGGGAGTTTCCTTTTCCCATTGTGTTTATTTGTAGATCTGAAGTTTGAACTCATGCCTTTCCATGGTAGGCAAATACTGTTCTTCTGAGCTTTCGTCACAACACCTTGTACCAAACCAATTTTTAAAAGTGAAAATATGAACAAAAATTAAAAAAATAGTAATTTTGGACTTCAAATACTTAAAAATACTTCAGAAAGACTGAGTACCAGATAGATATGCATAGTATAAAAGCGGTGGACTAATAGCGAAACTAACATATTTCCAACAGAATCCACCAAACAAAACAAAAACAAACAAACAAAAAAACAAAAAACAAAACATAACAAAAAAGGAGCAAATTGCTGAAACAACACCTGCATCAGATTAACCAAAACCAGAGATGCTCCAATTACTTGTGTGATGAAGGACCATGTTTGTCTTTTATAGAATGAGAACAGCAAAGAAGAGAAATAGAGTAAAATTAGAAATGTTTGCAGAAATGAGGAAGGATCCTTCTGAAATCTGGCAATGGATCTAAGTATACATATGTGGGAATCTAAGGAATTTCAAGTATAATAATCTTATATCCTAGCTAAGGTCTATCAAAATAAATGAGTGAAAATAAAATTCAAGCAGAAAATATTTAAAGAGCTGGATAGAAACGATAAATTAACTACAAAATATTGCCAATTTGTATGGTAATGGAAGGGAGTACCGGTTTGTGGGGAGTACAGTTAGTCAGATCCTTATAATCCTGTCTCTGTTTATGGTATTTGTACATCTGTTAACAGACCATACAACTGTCCCCTCACTGCACACAGATTACATAAGAGAAATGAGATCTCTGCAGTTGAATGATATCAGTAGTAATTTTATTCATATGTTGAAATTAATACACTTATGACTGGATTTCCTTAGCACTAACTAGATGGATAGTTTATGTTCTACCAATTTCCATACCATGTTTGTTTCTTTTAGTTTGTAAAATCGTGAAAGGGGAGATCAGTCTCAAAACCATGAAAAAAATACTAGAAATTTTAGATCAAGTACAATAACGAAGACCTGGCATCAGAATGGCCATCATCAATAAAACAAATGTCAATAAACTATGATGTGGCTGTGAGGATAGGGAAACACGGTGATAGGGCAAACTAGTACCCTTGCTTTGGATTTGCCCTGGAATTTCTCATAAAATATAAACAGATTTAACCTATAGTTCAGCTCTAGAATTCCTATCTCTAAAGTATCTATATCCAAGTACAGAGAACCTGGCTCTTCTACATTCAATGAAACTCTATTCACAATATCAAGAAAATGGAATCAGTCTAGACCTCTAGAAATTGACTGTTGGAGAATAAAAACGTGGTTAAAAAATACACAGTAAGATTTTACTTGTCTATTGCAAAAATTAAATTCTGAAAATTGTAGCTCAATGGGTAGATCTGAAATTTTATACTGAGGGATATAGCATTGGTTCAAAGGGTCAAAAACCATGTTTTCTCTAAATCTAGACATCTTGATTTAATATGTATAATATCAAAGGCCTAGAAATTGGAAAGGAGACCATTGTTTGTGTGGGTTATGTCTTGAAGGAAGATGGTTGGAATCACATAGAAAAAATTGCTGGGAATCAGTCCACCCTGGAATCATTTGGAGCAGGACCCAGAATTGGACATAGCTTTAAAGACCGATGGTCTCTGACGTTCTAGACCTCTAACTATGCTAAATGCTTGCTGATAACTTCTAAAAATTCATAAAATCCTTCTTGCTTATTCTATGGTTAAAAACTTTTGGGTTTTTTCTCTTTAACTCTGTGCTTAATTAAACATTATAACTCTGATTTATTCAACTCTTTATGCTTAAATAAGCATTAGGGAAACAAGTCTTACTGTTCTGTGCTAAAAGCTTTACTCTTTATTACCATTCTGTGCTTCAGTAAGTGCTGGGCAAACAAATCTTTATTAACTCTTTATAACTTGTGTTATTAATACATGCTAATATCTAGCTGTTTAGCAGCAGAGATTCAGTAAAGGATTTATTGTTACTGCACCTTTCTCTGGTGAATAAGCCAGAAGCCTCTCTGGCTACACTGGATACCACTCTGTGAACTAGAGAGGAAGGATAGGAAAATAATTAAGATGCTTTATACAGGCAAATAAGCAAAGACACATAAACCCACACTCTGGCCTGGCCAGACCATCTGTTATAATCAACTACAATATTCCTGCATTTTTACATACAACACACATATATCTACACACATATGTATAGATAAACACATATACTTATTGTTGGATGGATAAATGGATTCATGGATGGATGGATGGATGGATGGATGGAGTAGAGCTCCCAAAGCTAAACCATTCAACTGAAAACTTTCTCTGTTTTGGCCATTTTATACCTTCTTATGCAAAAAGTTCTTTAGAAAATTACCTCACAAATGAAATATTACACAAAGTAGGAGTTACAGAAAGATGTTCATATCAAGTTCAAAGCAGTACTTCCTTCCATATGCTCATCGTAAGTTCAAAGCAACAGTTTTCAAATGGCTTTACCTTATCATAGTGCACATCTGTAACTTTATCCTTGGGTGCAAATATTTTTTCTTGAACAAAAACTCGTCCCAAGTCTTTTTCTCTTTTTAGGGTAATTATGAAAATTCATTGTATTTCTTATTATTGAGGATTTACTTATTATTACGAGGAGTGGGCACATTCTATTCTTGATTCTAAGTTTATTATACTGTTCTAGTAACTAAGACTGTCTCTAAAAACTTTTCTTCCTAAAATTATTTGAATCAAATCAGGAATTCTATAGAATCTTTATCTATTTGTATATGTAGGATCACTACAAGCTAGTACATCTTTGTAGGTCTTCATAAGTCTGCTCAAAAGGGTGGATCAATACCAAGTCTTTGTTGTATATTTAATAATAATATACAACTGGAATAGCATATTAATGGCAGGAACCCTTCCTTAAATGTAATCTCCTCAGCCTTGCCTAAAGGAGCAAATTTGCCATAGCTTTACAGTCTGTGATGAAACCATCTCATGAAGATTGCCTGCTACTTTTAGCTTCTCCTACATGTCTCTTGACAAAAAAAAATTGAAAACAAAAACACAAAAACAGGGAAACCTATTAAACCTGTTATCTGATAACCAAATTTAAAACTTATAAGAGAATTTTAAGACAGATACCCAGAAAGACAAACTAAACAAAACATCAGTAATTACTATAAAACAAATTGGTAGTCACAGAAACCCTAGAACCTCCAATGCAAGCACATTACTTTTGAGTGCTCATAAGAACTTACTGAAATTTGTGACTGTTTCTTCCACCCAGGAACATCCTCACAGAAATAAGATTCTGCTCAAAATATATTTATAAATACCTTTGCCATATAGCTAGGCTTATCTCTGACTAGCTCACAACAAAATATAATCCATTTATTTTAACTTACATTCTGCCACATGGCTAGTTACCTTTGCTCAAGTACCATGTGTCCATATCTTTACGTTTTACTGGTAATGCATCCATGCTATACAGAAGATATTCTCTCTACAAGAGCTAGTTTATAAAACTATACTATTATAGACAGCACACACCTTGGGTGCAGGGTATAGGGAAATCAAGCTACGATACATATGGAAGGTTCCTTTATGATTCATACCTCATATAGAGCTAGATGTCAGGATGAAGACTACTGTGAATGTAAAGAAATCATTCATTTCCCTGATGTGAATTCAAGAACTATTACACCAAGCTGCCAGACAAGAAGAGTTCATTGGTGTATGTTCAAAACATGTAGGGGTAACCAATAAATCCCTGGATGGATCTGAGTCCCACAGTACAAGAAGAAAACTATAAATAATGCAGTAAGCCTGATCTGGACCCATCAACAAAAGTCTTAAAGTCCAAGGAGTTATGTAATGCTACTGCTTAGCTTAACTGTACCCACCGTCTACCCATTTTTATTAATACCTACAGACAATTGTTACTTTCAGCCTTAGTCATAGAAGTCTCTTCTTCAGGTGAATGGTGGTAAAAAAGACTGCTGTTAAAATGCTCAAAATAAGGGATAGTTCAGGACAAAGCAGTAAACCATAGACAAGGCCAGAGAGACATTGCATAAAAAATGAAATTTAAAGTGGTGTAAATGGGGTTGGGGATTTAGCTCAGTGGTAGAGCGCTTGCCTAGGAAGCGCAAGGCCCTGGGTTCGGTCCCCAGCTCCGAAAAAAAAAAGAACCAAAAAAAAAAAAATAAAGTGGTGTAAATTCCCTGAGATAGAGAGAAGGGATTCAAACTCTCATCTTCTAAGATGGGCATTCAGTTCCTGAACTTAAAGAAACTGTGTCTATTAGTGTTGGACCCATATGAATCAGGTCCTGCTAATAATCAACTATAGAGGAGAAATGCATTCATGGTACCACATCCATGGACAAGGTATAGATTCTGAGCAAAGAGTAGACATATTATCAAGTTGCATGTACACCCTTGATTTTACCAGTATCTTACAACTAATTGCATTTCTACCTGCACAGAAATGGGCCAAATTAAACTACATGGGAAATAAACAAAGCTATACTAGTAATATGAAAAATAAGTTTGTGAGAAAGAAGGGAGGTTTTAATAGGGAGAGATGAAAAGTGAAGGAGTTAGAGAGAGTAACTGTAACACATCACATAAATGCGTGTAATTGTCGAAAAAATTATTAATATAAATGATAATATAAAGATAGACTGATGTTAATAACCAAAGTTATAAATTTTAAGAGAATAAAATGTGTATGTCTAATTATAATACAAACTAATAAGCATTTGATAAAAATCATAAACATTTAGAAAAATGATAATTTAATGTATATAACATTTACTATCTTTGTTACTTATTTATTTTTTCATTATTTAATATTTTTGAACATTTTAAAGAGAACATGAGGAAAAAGGGCACAAAAAGAACAACCTTGAAAAGTGTTTCATACCATAAAAAATAAAATATTTATTTAATTTGATAAAATTCAAAATAAACTAAGAGTTTTAAAAATAATTTGGCTTATCAAATTATACAAAAGTTTGTCTTATCACTATTTGATCAAAATGAAACTAAAAATTTATTATTAGTATAAGGATAAACCATAAAATATTGACTCGTTTATCTACAAAACTTCACTAATAATTTAGTTATAAAAGTTATGGTTTTTAACACTCTATGAACCTGTAAAGCTATTGACATATGATGAATGTTTAGCCAAATATTTACTCCTAATGGATATGCATGTAAACATTCTGTGTTGGAATTCTTATTCAATTTATGAGAACTATCAGAGGAAATGTTTTGGACTTTAGAAATAAAGACTAAAAGCACTTTTTTCCTGTTTTCTTTTAAATTTTTTAAATTTTTTTTTGCACTCCAGAATTTATTCCCTTCCTGGTACCCTCACTTTTCCACATCCTATAACTCTTGCCATGCCAGTCTTCATGAGGATGTCTGCACCCCCTACTCTACCAGACCTTTGCATTCCCTGGGGCCTCCCGTCTCTTGAGGGTGAGGTACATCTTCTCTGACTGAAACCAGACCCAGAAATCCTCTGCTGTTTATGTGTTTGGGGCCTCATAGCAGCTGGTTGATGCTGCCTGGTTGGTGGCCCAGTATCTGAGAGATCTTGGGACTCCAGGTTAGTTGACACCGTGGTTATCCTAGAGGCTTGCTCTCCACCTCAGCTTCTTCCAGCTTTTCACTAATTCAACCAAAGGGTTCACCAGCTTCGGTCCATTGGTTTGGTGTAAATGTCTGCATCTGACTCTTTCAGATAAGAGAGGACCAAGAAAGAAAGAACAGCCATGGCATGATGCCCATTATATACCATTATACAAAAATTAATAACATGCAGGACAATGCATAATCCCATCTAATTGTTTAACATTTGTATAATATTTTATTTTGTGTGTGTGCTGATACATCATGTCTACATAGTAATAATATTATACTATTCAATATATCATTATATAATTATTATATACAATATTATAATATAGATTATATATTTTATATATTATGTTTTACTCTTATATATTAATGTATCTAATATAATATACATTAAATGTTAAAATGACAGGACCATAGCTTCTTAAATACAATAAAAATGAAATCAAGTATTTTAAGAATTGTAATACCAGTGATCTAATAAATTATCAAAAAAAATAATAGCAGTATGTTTTAAATTGTTTTCCTTAGATTATTTAAAATATCAAATTGTATTTAGAAATAAGCAAAACAGATACTGTAAGTTAACTTAATTACTGTGAAAACTTCATCTTTAAGTTTTGCTTCTGACAAAAACTGTAATATGATTCTTAAATAAGTGACATTGATTAGAGCATACACTTTTCATATAAATGCGACTGGAAAAATAACACTATGCATTATGCCACTAGAGTGCACTTACTGTATGCATTCTATTTCAGACAATAAAATCTGTATAGGTGTGGCATTTAGTCGCATATAAAATGTTAAATATAAGTTTCTTTAAGCAAAAACGATGGTTCTCATTCCAGATATCATGATCTCTTTTAAAGGTCCCCTAATGAAGGAAAGTAAAACTGTATTAAGTGATCCACACTGCTTGAATATAAAACAAAGGCACCATTTGAGTATGAAATCATATTCCACTGTGGATAATTATAGTGTTACAATGTAAAATAAGGAAATGCTTTTCTGTTGTACAGTAAATTACTACTTTTGTTAGGCTGGTCACCCCACAGTAACTGGGTTAAAGACTGAAATACAGTAGTTTAGCACAGTGAATTGTCTGAAAAATTATTTATATCAATGCTCATTCTACATTTCTGTGCTTTATTTTTTTCTCATTTTGTGACTTAATTTAATTTTTTCTTGGCAATAATAGTTTAAAATATTATCTACCCATTGCACCAGTTTCCAGGTCATGTCTACTTTCTTTTGTATAGTTTAATTTTTATAATTTGTTCCTGTGAGAGGCTATGAGAGGCTGTGTGATTTTTATTTTATTGAATCAGTCTTTTAAGTCATTTTATCATTTTTTTCAGATTTTTGAAAAGCCATCTGTTTCATCATGATTTGCAAAACTGAGATCAAAATTTGATGTGACAATCTTAGGATGGAAATTCTACCCAATTGACACTAAGCAGTAAAGGCTACGTCAGTCCCATGTTTATTAAATGCCTGTGGGCAGGACAAAATTCTATTACTGCACATAGACTGAAGCCTGTGCTGGTCAAGATATCCATCCAACATGTCCTATAGGACTCATCATAGAATTTGGAGTAGGCAAAGAAGGAAAACAAAAATCTTATCTGTTTGGTTCTAAGCTGTGTTGAGATTCATTTCTCTTTCTAAATTCAAGTCCTTGACATATTTTCTCACATGAAGAGTTATCAAGGAAAGACTGTGAATAGTTTCCTGGGTAAAGGGGAATTCCATTATGGAATTTTTCTGACTATGCTTACTTAAATGTGGCATGGTGAGGTGCAACATTTGTCCTGGCTCTGCTCTCTGTGTCCTAATACATTTTCTCCATAATACTTTAAAACAGTTTTTAATCATTTCTTAAAATTATTATTATAAGTACACTATTATGAAATAGCATAATACTATAAAAGTATAGATACAAACTGTTTAGTTCATTTACCTGTGCAAATATGATCACACAGGGCTGTCCACTTGATATTGTTAATAAATTGGATCCTTCTTTGGAGAAGAGAAATTTCTCCTGCTCTCAGAATTCCTCAATTGTGTTTTTTTGTTTGTTTGTTTACTATGTACTTCCTACTGAGTGAGAGATGTTTGGCCTGTTCTAGAGTATATGTGCTGTACTATTAGTGGTAATTGTTTGACTTCATATAGCCTAGAATCATCTGAAGGAAAAGTTGTGATCATGAAATTTTCTAGAATAGATGGCCCTGTGTGCATGCCTTGGCTATTATCTGATGGGGGACTCTGATTGCTGTGGGTTGAATCCATCATAAGATGGTGTACCCCAGGCTTTTCAAGAATGATAGTTAAAGTTCAGACTATGGGTAAGCCAATAAGCATCACCCTCCATGGTTTCCATGGTATTTGTTTGACTGAAGATGATATAATGCTGTGCAGAATAACATGAAGTCTTCCCCCGACTTCCCTTAATGATGAATTTTGATTTGGATGTTTAATATGTAATAAACCAGAATTTCCCTAAATTGATATTTGTTGGAGTGTCTCATAGCAATAGACACAAAACTATAAAAAGTTGTTATGAGAAGAGATGTTTGGAGTTATAGAGGGTCTAAACATTTGATTTTATGCACTTGGACAATTTGGTTGGAGGACTGTGGATTATTTTGAAGTTTTAAGCTAGAAATCTGGTAAGCTCTCATTGTAGTGAGCTATTGTTATGGGAGAATAATCTTAATAGAACATGAACTGTGGAAATATACCTTGTGAAGTTTCAGAAGGAAGCAAATGCTTAATTTTAAAATGGGGTATGAGCTATTCACATTATATTTTGGCCAAAACCCTATATGTGCTGATCTGTAGTGATGTGACTAAATGATCAACAGCAACAGAATATAAACTTTTGTGCTTCAGGAAAATAGCATGCATGTCAAATGGGGATGTAATTAACAGTAGACCAGCATGACTGAAGTGAAATATTTTCTTTTCCATTAGAACAAGGGAAAGGCTTTCTGCAGGGCCAACACATAGAAGCTGTAGTTGGAAGAAGCTAAATGCTACATTGCAAGCTAGAAGCCAAATTTAGCAATTTAGAACTTATATACTCTGTACTGATTTTGACAGCATTGAGACCCATGATCAAAGGGCCTTAGATAGTAATTGAGGCCTGGGACCTTCTGGCAGTGTTAGGGTTCCTGAGGAGAAGTCATGACAGGACATTGGTGAAGGCACAGATTCAGTTAAGTAGAAACCTAGGATATCAAAGATATAATAGTATGGGAGTTCTGTGAAAGAGTTTTAGAGGACAGAACCAGAAAAATGGGAGTGCTCAAGCATTTTAGAATCAGAATACTACACAGCAAGTGAATTCTAGATGTTAAACGTTAAGCTACACAGTTTGTATTTACACTAACAAATTGGTTTTTGTTATGCTTCAATTTCTTAAATCTGCTCTTCTCTTCTGAAAGAAAAAAACATGTAAAATTTGATTTTGAAAAAAAATTTGGATAGGGAGATGTTTAATCTTTAAAAGGACTGGTCCTCTTCCAGAGAACATGCCTGTGGACATCTCACAACCATATGTAACTCAAGTCCCAGAAAAATCTCCCCTATGCCCATGTGTTCAAGGCTCTTCCCCACTTTCTCTTCTATTAGTTTCAATGTTTTAGGTTTTATGTGGATGTACTTGATCCACCTGGACTTGAGCTTTGTACAAAGTAATAAGAATTGATCAATTTGCATTCTTCTACATGTTGACTTCCAATTGAACCAGCACCATTTGTTGAAAATGCTGTCTTTTTTCCACTGGATGGTTTTAGTTCCTTTGTCAAAGATCAAGTGACCATAGGTGAGTGGGTTCATTTCTGGGTCTTCAGTTCTGTTCCACTGATCTACTTGTCTGTCTCTCTACCAATAACATACCATTTTTATCACAATTTCTCTGCAATACAGCTTGAGTTTGGGGATTATGATTCCCACAGCAGTTCTTTGTTGTTGAGGATAGTTTTCCCTATCCTGTTTTTTATTTCTTTTCTTTTCCAAATAATTTGAAATTGCTTTTTCTAATTCTATGAAGAATAGAGTTGGGATTTTAGTGAGGATTGCTTCGAATCTGTAGATTGCTATGGGCAAGAGGGCCATTTTTACTATATTAATCACGCCAATTCATGAGCATGGGAGACCTTTCCATCTTTTGAGATCTTCAATTTCTTTCTTCAGAGACTTGAAGTTCTTGTCTTACAACTCTTTCATTTGTTTGGTTAGAGTCACACCATGGTATTTTATATTGTGTGTGTCTATTGTAAAGTGTGTCATTTCCCCAATTTCCTTCTCAACCAGTTTATCCTTTAAGTAGAGGACGTTTACTAATTTGTTTGAGTTAATTTTATATTCAGGCACTTTGCTGAAGTTGTTTATCATGTTCAAGAGTTTTTATGGACAATTTCTGGGTCACTTAAGTATACTATCATATGTGTAAAGAATCATTTTCTGACTTCTTCCTTTCAAATTTGTATCCCTTTGACCTCCTTTTATTGTCTGATTGCTCTGGCTATGACTTCAAGTACCTTGAATTGGTAGGGAGAGAGTGAGCAGCCTTGTCTAGTACCTGATTTTAGTAGGATTGTTTCAAGTTTCTCTCCATTTGGTTTGATGTAAGCTACTGGTGTGCTGTACATTGCTTTTATTCTGTTTAGGTATGGGCCTTGAATTCCTATTCTTTCCAGGACTTTTATCACAAAGTGGTGTTGAATTTTTTCAAGTGCTTTCTCAGAATCTAATGAAATGATCATGTGGGTTTTTTTTCTTTGAGTTTGTTTATATAGTGGATTACCTTGATGGATTTCGGGATTGAACCATCCCTACATCTCTGGGATGAAGCCCACTTGATCATGATGGATGATCATTTTGATCTGTTCTGGACTCAGTTTGCAAGAATTTTATTGAGTATTTTTTATCAATGTTCATAAGGGAGACCTTAGAATTTTAATTGCTGATTTTTTTAATTGTTATTCTTTAAACTCCATGAGGGAAGTGATGGTGTCTCCCACTTATGTGCAGGATATAACAAGAGTTACTTTTTCACTGTGACAGCATCAAAAATACTGGGTCAGTGTATTAATATATGTATGAATGAAGGAACAAATTAGCAAATAAGGAAATATGTAAAAATTATTGGAAAAACATTAGCACTTGAAACACAATCATCAATGTGAAGCATGAATATGGATAATAGTAAATGATGACATTAGTTCACAGTGCTTTTACTCATTGGGATATCATACAGCTCAAAAAGCTTTTATCATTTTTAAAGTTGTTCCCAAGTTTGTATTCTACCAATATCAGAACTTTTTGTTATGGAATTTGAATTTGAAACACAAAATGAAATAAGAACATTCCCAGGATGTCATACTCTTGAGAAGAATACTAATAATGTTTTCCTTGCTACTGCACTGTAGAATGTATTTTTGTAATTAATTAGTCAATTTAAAAAAATTATTCTTTATATACTTTGTAATCCTGACCACTGTTTCCCCTACAATTTTAAAGTTGTTTCCCTAAAGTTGTACTTGGGAACAACTTTAAAATTGATAAAAGCTATTTGAGCTGTATGATATCCCAATGAGTAAAGCACTGCGAACTAATGTTATCATTTACTATTATCCATATTCATGCTTCATATTAATTATTGTGTTTCAAATGCTAATGTTTTGCCAATAATTTTTACTAGTAGAGACTAGTCATAGTTCATCCTTATCTCTCATCTCCAATAAATCTACTCTTCCTCCATTTCCTTCCAGGAAAAGAAGAGGCCACCTAAGGATAGCAAATGATTGTGGAATATCAAAATCAGACTAGGCACAAATCCTCATGTCAAAGCTGGATGTGGCGACTCAGTAGGAGGAAAATGGTTCCAAGCTCAGGCAAAAGTGTTAGAGATCCTCTTACTTTCATTGTTAGAAGTTCCACAAAGACACCAAGCCACACAACCATAATACAGATGTAGAGGGTCCAGCTTAGACCCATACATTGTCCATGATTGACATGTCAGTTTCTGTGAGCCCCTATGAGGCTTGCTTAGTTGATCCTGTGGATCATGTTCTAGTGGTGCCCTTGACTGATCCCTTTGTTTCCTAGTATTATTCCTTCCATATTCTACCGGTTTCCCCCAGATTCACCCAGTGTTTGTCTAAGGGTTTCTGCATCAGTTGCTGGATGAAGCCTCTCTGATGACAATTTATCTACAAGTGTATCAGAATACCCTTAGAGTAATTAATGAAAGAACATCAGCAAGAAATATACGCACTCTGTAACTGAAACCTCTAATACAGAAAACATACTTGGATGTATATGTTAAGATATATTTTTTCATTAGAAAAATTACACAGTATATTTAAAAATATTCTTTATTCTGTTAAATCTTCCAGATTCTTCTTAGTTTCCTATCCATACAATTTTGTATTCTCCCTTATAGCATACTTAAAAAAGAAAAATAAAAAGGAAAACACAATCAAACACATACTACAGTGGAATAGGAAACTAAAAACAGAAAGAAATTACTTTAATAACAAGCATATTATCATTGTGTGTGCACATTGTTTAAACTAAGGAAACTTTTTTTTTCAGAACAGTGACAGAGTTTTTACTGTGAATCCCAATGTTTATTTCAATTCAGATCATCTTCCCTCATATAATTTTTTCTTTCCAATTTCCCTTCCAAGAATACATGTATCACTTGGCCTCATGTCTCATGCTCTTAGCAATTGTTTTCCTGGAATTTGCTTCTTCTTGAAGATGTTGAGGTCTTTTAAAATATTGCTGGACCTTCTTTTTCTCAGGTTCTTCTCCATTTCCATCCCTGCATTTTTTTAGACAGAAAGAATTATGGGTCAGAGTTTTGATTGTGGGGTAGCAACCCCATCCCTTACTTGATGCCCCTGTCTTTTTGCTAGAGGTGGGCTCAACAAGTCCCCTCTCTCCACTGTAGGGCATTTTATCTACACCCCTCCCCTTTACGTCTTGAGAGCTTTTCACTTCCCAGGCATCTAGTTTATTCTGGAGGGCCCTCTCAAACTGCTTCCTCCCAAGGTTGCCGGTTTCCATTCTTTCTGTCAGGACAAAAGTGGAATCCAGCTCAAGGGGAGGCCCCAAGACCTGACACCATTATTGATGCTATCGGGTGCTCACAGAAAGGGACCTATCATGACTGCTCTCCAAAAGACCCAACAAGCAGCTGAAAGAATCAGATATAGATATGTGTACCCAACCAATGAACAGAAGCTTCTGACCCCTCTGTTGAATTAGGGGAAAGCTGTAGGGAGCTGAGGAGGAGGGCAAACCTGTAGCAAGACCAGCAGTTTCAAATAACCTAGACCTCTGTGATCTCTCAGATATGGATCACCAACCAGGCAGCATATACCAGCTGATATGGGATCCCCAACACATATAGAGTAAAGGACTGCTAGGTCTGGGTTCAGTCAGAGAAGATGCATCTTACCCTCTACAGAATGGAGGCCCCTGGGAGTTTAGAGGTCTGGTGGGGTGAGGGTGAGGCCATCCTCATGAATCAGTGGTGGGGTTTGGGGCTTGGAGTGGGGAAGATGTATGGGTTGTGGTACAGTTGGAGTGTGGACTGGGAGTAAAATAAAATCTGAAGTGTAAAAGTAAATAAAATATTTTTTAAAAATATTGCTTAAATTGTTGTGGTTCATTGGCTTTACAGATGGGTAGGAGTGCTGATTGCCTTGCTGTCCTCCCCTTGCATGCACCATGGAACCATCAGATACTATGAAAGCTATTCTTCGTGAGTGAGTTTCCATGTTAGTTCCAGTTCAAACTGCTTAGTCCTTTAAAAAAATATGATTTTACCTTCAAGTTCTGGTATGAAACCAAGGGCAACAGAAATGACATGTAGTATTTGTGTGTGATCTCTTGAACTCCACTGACTAAATTTGAAGGGAGGTTTCCCATGCTTGGTGCAGGAATTTTTTGGTAAATAGTATATTGTGCTCGGAGTGTATCATCACTTAAAATGCCATACTAAACACATACACATACACAAATACACACACACACACACGTACATATTAATTCATTAGTTACATTTTATGACAATAAATAAAATCAATAATACCGAATATATATATACATATATATATTCATATCTATTATATGCATATTTGAATGAACATAAATTTATTTTATACATTTATGGTATATAAATTTATTATTCACTTTTTTTGTAAACATAAATTTACTATAGGGGAAAATTGTTTTCCCATGGCTTTTTCATACAACCTTAATGTTATTTATCCATCTATTTTTGCCATCCCTCTATATTACCCTCCCTCCTCATTACCTGGTTAAAGTCTATAAATTGTATAGAATACTAGTCAAATTGAATTCTTTTGATACTTATGATTAGACTAGACTCAAGTCCTTCTACACTGAAGACCATAAAATCTAATTTTCTTCCCTTTGTTAGCATGTTGTTTTTAATTCAATTAAGTATAATAGCAAGGGTTTAATGTATTTCTTCTGATTAAACATGTATTCAAATATTGAATCTTCCAAAGAACATTTTATTTATATTTTAACTGAAAACTGTTAGAAATACAATACAGTTTCAATTTGATGAATTTCTCCACGTTAAAAAAATACTATTAGAAAGTCTAAAAGATACTTCCAATACTAGATGTTCACACACTAGTTATTAAACTACTTATTCAGTTTAGTTCATTGTTACAAGAAAAGTCTAATTATAAATATATTTAAATATTCATTTGAAAGAATGGAGAAAACAAAATCTCATTAATGTTTTCAAAATTTCCTCACTGAAGACTGGTCAACCTCCATTGTCCAGACATAGTGTAAGATATAGGAGGAATATTATAAGGATTCTATACACTAGAGGCAGAATTCTATACTCTATTCATCTTTCAGAATTGCAGATGGGTTACAAACTACATCAATGAAAATAGAATAATCTAAACCTTAGCTTCATGCTTTGCATTTATCATGAGACTATGCAGATGAGGGGTACATATGTTAATTTACCAGATATGCTTTCAATCTTCACTTTATACTAGAAATTTTACAATAATAGTAGAACACAGGTATGGCACTCAACTATATATAGAATAGTTCTCAATTAGATAGAGCAGTGTTAGATTGGTCAGCAAGTACATGACACATGAAGTCAGAAAATATGCCATCACATGAAAATAGCTAATATAAAAATACATCTTTATTTTCCTTTTTGAGAGACTGAAATGGATTCATTGGCATTGCATTCATATAATTTAAGTGGTTCAAGTAAGGATGGATACAAAATTAATTTTACATTATAACATCTTTAAAATGTAGACCTAAGAGCCATTTTAATGTGCCAAAAACAAAATATAGTTATGAAATAGTTAATGAAATGGCAGCTGCCACTCTCCTTCCTTCCTGAGTTGTTTTTGTTCTTGATGTTTTAATCATGACAGTGAAAATCTAACTAGACAGACATTCCTGCTCAGAACTTTGTGGGAACTGTCTTCTCATGAGATGGCCTTGTCCAGCCTCACTATGAGTCTTTTGTCATGTCTTGTTATACGATGTTTGGTTTCATTTGACTGTCATTTCAAGGTTTGCTGCCTTCTGAAGAGAAAGTGGGCAGGGAGTGTATCTGGGGAAGAAGGTTGATATGGGGATCTGGGAGGAGAGGAGGGAGAGGAAAAGGTGGCTAGGATGCAGTGTATAAGAGAAGAATCTATTTTCAATAAAATAAAGAAGTATAGTAATATAATAATACATTTATTTTTTCTGCTTTTGCAAACTTATTTATCTATTTCTGTAAGTTGATAGAAAAGGTTCATCTTAGTTGATTAAAACAAATGAAAAATATCATAATATTCTCTACTTGAGGGGACTGGATATGGATTTTAATCACCATTTTTTTTATTAGAAAATTGTGAACTGTCTAGTATCAATAGAAGGGAAAGCCCTTGACTCTGTGTAGTCTCGTTTCCCCAATGTAGGCGAACGTCAGGGCGTTGAGGTTGGAGTGCGTGGGTGGGAGTGGGAGCACCCTCATGGAAGCAGAGAGAGGAGGAAGGGGGTATGGGTGAGGTGGAAACAGGATAACATTTGAATTGAAAATACATAAAATATCCAAGAAAAATAAAATTAATTTTTTTCATGGAAAAAAGTTCTATAAAGATCCTAAATTTAGTGTACAATTAGACAACGTAAGCTGAACTTAATTCATCGTTTGGGTACTGGATGTCTCTTTCAAAACGTAGTCTTGAATGTAAGTAGGGATAAGTGTTGTGAAAGGATAACTATAACTGATTTTCTATTTCAAATTATGTCACAGAGTTTTTACTATTTTTGGTAGATAAATGCACATTAAATAGTGGAAGAATAGTAGTTCAAACTTTTAAGAAGTTTATAGAGATATGTGATCTTTATTATATTTGCAAATTTTAAATTATGAAGTTTAATAATATATGGGGCAATATAAGATAAATATATATAAATCACCTCAAAATGACATGTACCATATAGTGTTAAATAAAAACAGCTGAACTCATATCAGGTAGAGATTGTGTCTATTTCTATTTTATTAAAAGAGAATAATGAACATATATAAATATAAATATATATATATATACAGTCATGCATAACTTACATGCACACATACACATGCATACACGTCTATATGTAAAAAGAGGGAATGTTTAAAAAGTAGATAGATAAAAAAAAGAAACCTCGTATAACTTAAGAGTGAAATTCTTTTTTATGCTTTCACTAATGTTTACAAAAGCAAATGGGCTCATATTTGATTCCTCATGTTTACAGATATGTATCGATTTTATTTTGCTGTTCTAATAGGGTTTCAAGGTCATCAACTTATATAAAATAATAGGAAGTATTACATAATTGATATGGAGATTGGAATTTCAGAATAAAAAAATGAATGTAGTAATAAGAAGTAAAGTGTTCATTTTATACACTCTATAAGAGTTTTTTTTGTTCGTTTGTTTTTTTTTTCCTTTTGTGCTAAGGTCTATAATTGCCCCATAGACTCATATTTTTAAATACTTGGTTCCCTGTTGGTACAACTGTTTGTGAAGGATTAGATGGTATGACCTTGTTGAGGAATGTGTGTCACTATAAGGAGGAAATTTCAAAAGTTTGCCTTTGAGGTGATTCTAGATTTCAACTTGTTAACAAACAATATAAGATATTATAGGGAGGTTCATATTAAAATTGTAACAATTACTTTTCTATCTCTTTTTAAATGTCTCAATTATGCATTCTTTTGTTTGTGAGTTTAAAGTTTTATTGCAACATTTCTGACATCAATTTCTGCAGGTATCTTTTAAAAAAATAATTGTTAATTATGCACATAAGTTTTTATATACATATGTATCATATTTTAATAAGGCAGCTGTGTTCTTATTTAGAAATTATCAAGGCAAACATGATGTGATTATACCAAAGATATTATTAAACTTCTATTAAAAATGTTCTTTTTTTTCTCATGCTATTTCAGTGTCTTAGACTGATAACTCTCTGAAAGGTGCTAGACAGAAGGCAAAGACTGTCCTAACATGTTCTTATCAAAAGTCTGACATCAACAACTTCACATATAAACTCTAGAAGAGATAGCTATGCTGTGTGCTGAATAATCACCCTCTGATTTTAAAATCGATCCCTGTGACAGGCTAAGAAAACAGGTCCCAAGTAATCTGTATTCTATTGGCATGATGGCTATTCTTAGTGTCAACTTGAATAATATGAAATTACTTCTATTTTTTAGCTTGGGGAAAGGCACAGCAGGCCAAAAGCTTAGAGTTATAAACCATTTTGAAAATAAAGTATGTGGAAATTAGGGGAAAGACAGATTTCTTATTATTATGAAATGATTACTGATATTATGTCAATAATTGTGGAGTTTAGCAACCATCACTTAAAATTCCATATTTGTCTAGAGTTAGGAAATTACATTCTAAGACTCATTTTCACAATGTTATAGAGTCATGTAGTATCCTCAGACAAAGTTGAAATTAATATTTATCTAGCATTATAAGGTATTTCTCCATTGTGGTATTTTTCTAAAAAAGTGATGGGTATTTTTACACATTATAAAGAAATAAAAGCACTAGGAGTTTCATTGCATAGACTAGTCAAACACATTTTCTGAAAGGTCATCTTGATGTACCAGCTGCTCATCAAAAATTGTTTTATCCAGGCTCACATGAGAGTGTAAATAATTCTGATTATGCATTTGGTTATTGCCAGAAACACTATTTCTTTCTGCTGCTATGTTACCACTGGCGCCTTTCATCAGAATATCACTTCCTGCCTTGAGATTGCATTTTGTAGAATTTATGTCCAACATTTTCTTGTTTTTCATCTGGCATTTCATTTTGAATAGGTAAAGAGCATTACCAGTTACATGATTCCTAAATTCTCTAATTTTTAAATATGCCAAACTGTAAGCAATCAGTTTGTATATACCTCTGAACCAGGTAAGAAAATTTCATGTAATATGAGAAAATTGCTTTTGTGTGAAAGCATGCCAAATTATTGGGTGCAAAATATTACTGTGGTCAACCTGAACTAATAAATAGAAAAGCATTTAAATTATATGTGGTCTAATCACAGCCTGAAAGTCTTTAAAGATTCATGTGCTTATTATTTATGTATGCATAGCAGTTACATTCAAGTATCAGGACCTAACTTAGGCTGAGAAAAGATGCTCCTGATATCACAGTAGAAGAAGCACATACTATGTACAACCCTGTCCATGTAAACCCATGACACTTAAACTTAGCTGACACCAAATTAATTAATATGAACTGGTTCACAAACAATGAAGTACATTTATGTTCATTTTTCTTTTCAGCAGCCAAAGCTTTTTTGAATTATACTTTCTATAATATAAAAGTTAGAAAAATATATGAGTTGACCAGATGCTTTGTTTATTATATTAAATGAGAATGAGTATTTTTTAGATATTTTTAAAAGGAAGACAACATTCACAAAACCCAGTCACCCAAGAACAACAACAAAAAAACAAAACAAACAACCTACAAAAAAAATAATAAAAAACAGGATGTTTGCTCATTTGTTTTATAATCAAACAGTATTATTTCAAACATTTTTGGGTATTTGCCATATGTTAAAATGTATTGTAAATAAAGGTTTTTCTTCCTATTATATAAGGAGATTTAGGACAGACACAAAATCATATTTTCATTTATCATGCCCTAAACATTTCAGATATTTGAAGAATTGTTAATTCCTGATGTTAACAGTTAGTAAACTTATGATTTAAAGGAAACATGAGTTTAAACTAAATATTTTTAAAAATTAGCATTATAGATAAATCCCATTATTTTTAATGTAATTTGTGTTATAGATCATGAAAAATGTAATGCTATGTCAACCAGTTTTGTTACATAAGTATTATAAAGTTAAAGATTGTTTCTTGATCATAAAGTTTTCTGTCACTAAAATTCACTAAAAAAATAAATTTATTGCTGAACACATTTGCTTTGTATATTATTTTGGAGCTTCTAGCCCTTGATCAGTTGTCCTTGTGATTTTAAACTAGAGTGAGGAAGCAAACAAAGATAAAAGTAAAACCAGGCAAAAACTAAAAAGCCAAAGTGAAGGAAAAGAAGGGATGGCTAGGATCTCATTCATCTATTCAAGTGCCCCAGTTACAAAGTAAGACTTGACAGAGAAGCCTTTATGGTGTCTGTTCATTATTAATCTGAAAACATGATATCATTCCTCTCTGTGCTAGGATCTGTTGTAATTCAGAATCTATAGGTGAGAGGCTAAATGAAAATCTTCTAACTCTTCATGTTCTATCAAAGGGTGTTCTGATTTAAAATGAGAAAGACTGTATGATGAATTGTAGTTGTGAAAGCAGTTACCTCAATGAGAGGTGACTCATGAGTTACAATTTGGTATAAACAACACTACTTCATGTGGTTCATTATTTTCATACTTTGATATGATCATAAAACCGAGTTCACTCAGGCTTCTCTGACCTGTGCACACATATATTTCCATAACTTCATCACTGGATATTTATAGACGGTCTATTCAATATTTAAATAATTTATAAGTGGTTAATATGCATAGACTTGTGATTAATAAAAATGTATAAGATAATATTTAGTGTAATGGTGTTCATTGCATTTTTAGGTGGTCCATGTCTGATCCATGGAACTTTATAGATGTGTGGAAACACCACACAAATACTATCCAATCATCAGGATTGGAATACTTAAAATACACTTACCTTCCAGAATTTCTCACACTTGAAAATATAAGATCCTTTATTTTTATTTATTCTTTTTATTTTATTTTATTTTTATTATCATTTATCTTTTTTTGCAGTCCAATCATTATCCCCCTCCTGTTCTGCACTCCTACAGTTCCTCATTCCATGCCTCTTTCCCCATCTCCCAGAAGATGTTCCCTTTCTACAAAAGTAGACAGAGTTAAATTTCTTCCATTCTATTCCAAACAGCTACAAGGCATCTCAAGGCAAAGGATGGGGAGGGCAGAATGATGCATGGTGATAATGGGAGAGACACACACACTGAGAGATTTCTAGGGACAGTAATTTCTAGTTTGAAACTATTCACATGTGTAGCAAGTGGAAAATGTATCTCCTCTTAAATACCAGAATGTGAGGTGTCAAGCACTGCCTCCTGACACAGCCTGCTGATAACTTCATGAAGCACAAGACTTTGTAAGGAGTCAAAGGCAAAACCCAAGTGCTCACTGCAGACACATTGTAGGGGTGACTTTTCTAGACCATTAATGGCAATGATTAATTCTAAAAAGTCTTGTAATTAAACTTGTCTTTTAAGAAAGGTGAAGTTTTATGAGGTAAAATGAAAACAGTGTTAGGAAACATTTGGCTTCCAACTGGAGGTAGAAATATTTTAAACTATTGCAATAGCAAAGATCATCGATTTGTTTTTCTTTTTTTACTGGTTGATTTCATTATTTGACAATTTTCATAAAGGTACACAATATATTCTCATAACTGTTCCCATGTCATTTCTCATCTCCTTGCCATCCTTGTCAACGATGCCTCATCTTCCTGGTGCTCTTCCCACATTCATGACCTTCAATTGGTTCTTTTACCCATTTAGTTTACTCAGTGCCATCTGAGTCTTCAAATATTATTTCCTAAGTCTAGAAAAATATGGAATGTTGAATGATAGCTGTTAAACTCCACATAGACTGACATAGTACTGTTTCTTAATAAGACGAAATCTGTTGGAGCCTGGTAGGGTCATGAATGGGACAAATTGGAGCATCAATTTCCCCTCTTTCCAAAAGTGTCAGCAGCAAAAGTTTACTTGGTGGATGGGGCAGCGCTGTGAGCTCTCTCTTAGTTAGGGTTACAATTGCTGTAATGACCAAAAGAAAATTAGGAAGGAAAGGGTTTGTTTGGCTTACACTTCCACACTGCTGAAAGAAGTCAGAACAGGAACTCAAGCAGAGCAGGAATATGGAAGCAGTACCTGATGATGCACAGGTCATGAGGTAAATAGTGCTGACTTGTTCTTCAGGGCCTCCTCTCTAGTGGAACCCAGAATCAGAAACCTAGAGGTAGATCATTTTAATGAGCTAAGCCCTTCCATATGAATCACTAAGGAAGAAAATGCTTTAAAAGATTACCTACTTTTACCGACTTTATGGAGGCATTTACTAAATTTAGACCCCACCTAGTCTCATGACTATAAATCTAACCAGGTTGACAGAAATCTAGCCAGCACAAGTCATTTTTATCCATGCCTGATGTTTAACTGAGCTCCACGTGTAGAAATATTTCCATGTCGGATTATACAAGATGTTGTGGGATTTAATTGCAATGCCCATGTCAAGACTAGACTGTGGTTCTAATCTATGCTTCCTCTGACCTCTTCTGTGGTATTCCTTGAGCCTAAGATGGGGCTATATGTAAGACTAAATTATTGCTGATCAAATCGCCTGTCATTTACTCTCAGCACCTTGCGCTAACAGGAATCACTGAATTTTTGTCCATTTACTGTAAAAAGGCTTCCCTGTTTAAGGAAGAGGTCACACAAATATTTAGAAGACAGTTTGAAATTGTGCGATTTTGACCACTGGATGTATTTTATAATTTTAGTCTGAATCCTACCAAAAATTACTGGAAAGAGAAGGTATATTTAAATCTCTAATCTATATATCATTTATTGATGGTATTTATTGATTTATACTTTAAACATATATTTAATCTTAGAATTTGAGTTTTGTTTGCTCTAATATCCTCATTAGTTTGTTTCTTATAGTCTTAAAAGGTAGTAATTAAAAATAAAAATTCTGAGCGAGCTGAACACCCAGAAGTGCAGACATCCTGAGACTGAAGGACAGACTGCCACTTCTGCACACCTCTGCTCACATTCCTGATCCAAGAGGAAACTGCACTGTGCCTCTGGACACAGGAACATAGGAACAGTCAGCTACTGGTACCTGTGCTTCTAGTCTGCACCCAGAACTGAACTGAAGGTGTCAAACAGGTCCCTGCACCCAAATCCCATGGGGAAGGGAACTGGACCCTCAGAAATGCAAGCACTCCTGAGAAATCAGAGGAGACTACCCTCAGCACACATTTCCCACCCAAGAGGGAATTGCCTAGTGTCAGCTATGCCCCCTGGGTGCAAGGGCCTAAGAGCAGTCAGGGGCAGGACCCATCTGATTCCTGCCCATGCCTAGAGCTGAAAGACAGTCACCAGAAACACCTACACATCTGAGAGCAGAGCACCTGTTCCCAGAAACAGCTGAAAGAAAACAGGAAAAGAGTTCTATAGGAGTGGTGGCACAGAGGCCTACAGGAGAATCAAGCCACTCTCAGAAACAGCAAGATAGGCAAACACCAGAGACAACCTGATGTCAAGAGGCGAACTCTGGAACCTAAGCAGCAGAAACCAAGACTATTTGGCATCATCAGAGCCCAGTTCTACCACTAAAGCAAATAATGGATATTCAAACACATCGGAAAAGCAAGATTTGGATTTAAAACCACATTTTATGATAATGATTGAGGACTTTAAAAGGACATAAATAACTCCCTTAAAGAAATGCAGGACAACACAAGTGAACAAGTAGAAGTCCTTAAAGAGGAAACACAAATATCCCTTAAAGACTTACAGGAAAACACATTCAAAGAGGTGAAGGAATTAAACAAAACCATCCAGGATTTAAAAATGGAAATAGAAGTAATAAAGAAAGCACAAAGGGAGACAACCCTGGAGATAAAAAACCTAAGAAAGGGACCAGGAGTCATAGATACAAGCATTACGAAAAGAATACAAGAGACGGAAGAGAGAATCTCAGGGGCAGAAGATACCATAGAAAACATCAACACAACGGTCAAAGATAATGTAAAACCCAAAAAGCTTCTAGCCCAAAAGTTCCAGGAAATCCAAGGCCTTGATAAGAAGATCAAACCTAAGAATAATACATATAGAAAAGAGTGAAGACTCCCAACTTAAAGGGTCAGTACATAACTTCAACAAAATTATTGAAGAAAACATCCCTAATCTAAAGAAAGAGATGCCCATAAACATACAAGAAGCTACAGAAATCCAAATAGATTGAACCAGAAGAGAAATTCCTCTTGTAACATAATAGTTAAAACACCAAATGCACAAAACAAAGAATACTAAAAAGAAGTAAGGGAAAAAGGTAAAGTGACATATAAAGGCAGAACTATAAGAATTACACCAGACTCCTCACCAGAGACTATGAAAGCCAGAAGATCCTGGACAGATGTCATACAGACCCTAAGAGAACACAAATGCCAGCCCAGGGTACCATATCCAGCAAAACTCTCAATTAGTATAGATGGAGAAAACAAGATATTTCATGACAAAACCAAATTTACACAATATCATTCTACAAATCCAGGACTACAAAGGATAATAAGTGGAAAATTCCAGCACAAGGAGAGAAACTATGCGGTACAAAAAGCAAGAATGTAATCTCCTTGCAGTGAAACCAAAAGAGAGACACACAAACATAATTGCACCTTCAGCAACAAAAATAAGAGGAAGAGACAATCACTATTCCTAGGTATCTCTCAATATCAATGAATTCAATTCACCAATAAAAAAGACTGAGACTAACAGACTGAAATTGTAAAGAGAACCCAGCATTTTACTGCCTATAGGAAACACACCTCAGAGACAGAGACAGACACTACCTCAGAGTAAAAGGCTGGGAAACAACTTTCCAAGCAAATGGTCTGAAGAAACAAGCTGGAGTTGCCATTCTATTATTGAATAAAATTGACTTTCGACCAAAAGTCATCAAAAAACATAAGGAAGGACACTTCATATTCATCAAAGGAAAAATCTGCCAAGATGAACTCTCAATTCTAAATATCTATGCTCCAAATACCAGGTCACCTACATACATGAAAGAAACCTTACTAAAGCTCAAAGCACACATTGCACCTCTCACAATAATAGGAGATTTCAACATCCCACTCTCAACAATGGACAGATCATGGAAACAGAAACTAAACAGAGACATAGAGAAACTGACAAAAGTTATGAACCAAGTGGATTTAAAAGATATTTAGAGAACGTTCCATCCTAAAAAAAAAAAAAGAAAGAAAGAAAGAAAGAAAGAAAGAAGGAAGGAAAGAAAGGATATACCTTCTCAGCACGTCATCGTACCTTCTCCAAAATTGAACATATAATCGGTCATATAACAGGCCCCAACAGGTACAGGAAGATAGAAATAATCCCATGCATCCTATCAGATCACGACAGACTAAGGCTGGTCTTTAATAACAACAATAATGACAGAAAGCCCACATATACATCGAAGTTGAACAATGCTCTACTCAATGACATCTTGGTCAAGGAAGAAATAAAGAAAGAAGTTAAAGACTTGTTAGAAATGAATGAAAATGAAGATAAAATACACCAAAACTTAAAGGACACATACGCAGTTGGAGACATGTGTCAGTTGGTTGGCATTGTTTTTCTCATAGTGTTGTAAGCCCCTTCAGCCCTTTCAATCCTTTCTCTAATGCCTCCAACGAGGGTCTAGTTCTAAGTTCAATGGTTTACTGCTGGCATTCACCTCTGTTTTTGACATGCTCTGGTTGTGTATCTCAGGAGACTTCTATATCCGGTTCCTGTCAGCATGCACATCTTAGTTACATCAATCTTATCGAGTCTTGATGGCTGCATATATATATATATATATATATATATATATATATATATATATATATATATATTCAGGTGATGTATGGGGCAGGCTCTGAATAGCTACTTCTTCAGTCACTGCTCCAATCTTTGCCTCCATATCCCCTCCTATGAAAATTTTTGTTCCCCCTTTTAAGAAGGAGTGAAGCATCCACACTTTTTTGATCCTTCTTCTTGAGCTTCATGTGATCCGTGGATTATATCTTGGGGAATTCGAGCTTTTGAGCTAATATCCACTTGTCAGTTAGTGCATACCATGTGTGTTTTTCTGTGATTGGGTTACTTCACTCAGGATGATATTTTCTAGTTCAATCCATTTGCCTATGAATTTCACAAAGTCATTATTTTGATAGCTGAATAGTATTCCATTGTATAGATGTACCATGTTTTCTGTATCTATTCCTCTGTTGAAGGGCATCTGGGATCTTTCCAGCTTTTGGGTATTATAAATAAGGCTGTTATGAATATAGAGGACCATGATTCTTTGTTGTATGTTGGAGCATCTTTTAGGTATATGGCCAGGAGACTTATATTTGGGTTCTGAGTAGTGCAATGTCCAATTTTCTGAGGAACCTCCAGACTGATTTCCAGAGTGGTTGTACCAGGTTGTACCAGTTTGCAATCCCATCAACAATGGAGGAATGTTCTTCTTTCTCCACATCCTCGCCAGCTTCTGCTGTCACATGTTTTTTTATCTTAGCCATTCTGAATGGTCTGAGATGGAATCTCATGGTTGTATCATTTGCATTTCCCTGATGATTAAGGATGTTGAACATTTCTTTAGGTGCTTCCATTCAATATTCCTCAGCTGAGAATTCTCTGTTTAGCTCTGCAACCCCTTTTAATAGGGTTATTTGGGTCACTGGAGTCTAACTTCTTGAGTTCTTTGTATATTTTGGATATTAGCCCTCTCTCAGATGTAGGATTGTTAAAGATCTTTTCCAGATGTGTTGCTTGCTGTTGTGTCCTAATGACAGTGTCCTTTGCCTTACAGAAGCTTTGCAGTTTTATGTGGTTTCATTTGTTGATTCTTAATCTTAGAGCACAAGCCATTGGTGTTTTGTTCAGGAAATTTTCCCCACTGCCCATGTGATCAAGACTCTTCCCCACTTTTTCTTCTATTAGTTTGAGTGTATCTGGTTTGATGTGGAGGTCCTTCATCCACTTTGACTTGACATCCTTTGATCCAATCCATAAATCTTGTTCTATTTTCTTGGAATCAGGCTGTTTGTTGTTGTTGTTGTTGTTGTTGTTGTTGCTGTTGTGTTATTGTTGTTTTTAACACTTTACACCACTCAACCCATGTCAAGAATTTTCCACAGGTTTGAAAACATTGTTTATCCTGTCACAAAATTTATATTCTCGTGTACTAACTGTGATCTAGTAAGTCAATATATTTTATCTTTCTAGTATGCATGTATGTAATCATGCTACTCTTCATGACCAGAAGTTGTTGAGAAAGAACAAAGATCCAGGGTCATGGTAAATTATTGAAGTGGTAGAGCAATTTGGCAATAAAACCAATTCCCTGAATAAATGAATTACTATGAATAGGAAATGATACTCCTTTAAGACTATTTTTCTAATTTTCTATTTTTTCTTGAAACTTCCTAAATAATAATTCTACTATAATATTGTTCATTTGTCCTGCAGGAAGGACATGAATGAATGTCCTCATGCCTACATGTCCTCAATGGCTACATGCCTAGTCTACTGCTGGTGGTAGAAAAGTATATATCAAATAATTATCATATTAATTTTAATCAATATCTTTTATTCAAAAATTAAAACAATTATAAAGTGAAGGCATCTCTTTATTTTTGTCTTTAGTAATTTCCTCACACATTAAAGAACATAGTTATTTCAGTAAATTGGTAACTAAAAATAATATTATTACTGTAGTTTAGAAAGCAAATGCAGAATCTTGACATTTAACATGAGTGCCAGTGAATGAGTAGAAAATGCATGCGCTCATTAACATGGCCTTCATAAAAATATAATTACCTGTTACACAGTCATAGTATTTATATTTTCAAAAATGTGATAATATTATTATATTGATATTGAAAACTGCTTGAATACCATATTTAATGATATCTGGCAAAAGAAAATTTAATAAATTAATCATATATATACATACATGTATATTTATATATGGTAGGACTAATAAACTACATGTCAAGGTATGCCACTAAATTACACTTAGGGGATACACAGAATATATCAAAATATCTAGTAGGTGTCTACAAATAGCAATAAGAAGAACATATGGGTCAGAATAAAGTATGGAGTACTCTCAGAAACCCAGGGACTCATAAACACAGAAGCACAAACACGTAGAGGGTCTAATCTTAGCCGAGTTTTCTACTAGTCTTTCTGGAATTGTAAGTGCACACTTGTTTTTTTCTTAGCTCTACAAGCATTAAGGATCAGAATATGACATTATACCACAGAAACATGAATAATTTCTGGAATAAAACTCATCTGAGTATATTTCTTAATATTTACTGTCCATGAATTAAAACCTATCATAATGTTACATATTCTCAATCATGTATTTGCTTCTAACATAAACAAATTGTTTTAAATTGTGAGTACACTAGGAATAAGAAGCAAAATAAAACATGATGAACTAGAGGATCATGATTGTTTAAATCTACCAGGTAGTAGGTAAAATAGAATTCTCCCCATAAAAGATTGTTGTATTGGCCTATGACCCAGTAGCTTGAATTGTTTAGGATTACTGAATATTTGCTGTACCATTTCAAAATTGAGAAACCAATTATTTGAGACAATAACAAAAAGATTCACATTATAACAACTAATATTTGGAAACACTAGACAGCCATATGAAGCTAAAATAATTTTGTGATTTCTCAACAATGTATCTTAGGACAGTTGTCAATGAATTAAATTAATAAGTTTTAAAATGTTATTCTTGGGTCTCTAAGCACACCATAGCATCAGTAATAGTGTCAGACTTTGGAGCTTCACCTACAGATGGATCCCAAGTTGGGTGGGTCACTGGACCTCCTTTTCTCAGTCTCTCTCATTACTTAGGAAATAGGAAATGAATAAATTTGTATGTTAACATTTTTCATACTATTTGAACTAAAAAATGTAGATAAGAATAATTTAAATAGTTGACTGCCAACCATTGAATTGAGAATGGGGCCTCCATGGGAGGAGTTAGAGAAATGATTGAAGGAGCTGAAGAGATTTGCACAGCCATAAGAACAATACTAACCAACCAGAGCTCCCAGAAAATAAACCACCATCCAAAGTGTACAAATGGCTCCTGCTGCATATGTAGCAGAGGATGGCCTTGTTGGGCATGAAAAGGAGGAGAAGCACTTGGTTCTACCAAGGCTGGACCCACAGTGTAGGGGAACGTCAGTGCGGGGTGGCATGAAGGAGTGGTGGTTGGTTGGGGAAAAGGGGTAGCATTTGAATTTAAATAAAAAAAAATCTAAAAAAAAAACCAAAAAAGCCAAAATGTTTAAATGAGTATGAGGAATTAAATTAATAAGACCACTGCACAGTTGTTTTTGTTATAAGTTACTCATCTATACCTGGAAAGTATTTCTACTGCAAATGGAATGGAGTCAACATAGGTCCCCAAGCCCATGTTATAGGAAAAAGAGATAATATAAAATATAATAATATGTTTGAGTTAATTTTATATTCAGCCACTTTGCTGAAGTTGTTCATCAGGCTTGGTAGTTCTCTGGTGGGAACTTTTGGTGTCACTTAAGTATACTATCATATCATCTGAAAATAGTGATATTTTTCTTCTTCACTTCCAATTTGTATCCTTTTGACCTCCTTTTGTTGTCTGATTTCTCTGGTTAGGACTTGGGTACTATATTGAATAAGTAGAGGGGGGAGCAGCCTTGTCTAGTCCCCGATTTTAGTGGGATTGCTTCCAGTTTCTCTCCATTTAGTTTAATGTTAGCTACTGGTTTGCTGTATTTTGTTTTTACTATATTTGGGTGTGGGCCTTGAATTCCTGATCTTCCCAGAGCTTTTATCATGAAGGGCTGTTGAATTTTGTCAAATGCTTTTTTCAGCATCTAATGAGCTGAGTAATTGTGACTTCATAGAATGAATTCAGTAATGTTTTGTCTGTTTCTATTTTGTGGAATAGTTTGGACAGTATAAGTATGAGGTCTTCTGTGAAGGTCTGATAGGATTCCTCACTAAATCCATCTGGTCCTAGGCTCTTTTTGGTTGACAGTCTTTTAATAGCTGATTCTATTTCGTTAGGATTTATGGGGTTGTTTAGATGATCGTGATTTAACTTTTGTACCTGATATTTGTCTAAACCACCATCCAAAGTGTACAAATGGCTCCAGCTGCATATGTAGCAGAGGATGGCCTTGATGGGCATGAAAAGGAGGAGAAGCACCTGGCTCTACCAAGGCTGGACACACAGTGTAGGGGAACGTCAGTGCGGGGAGACAGGAAGGAGTGGGTGGGTGGTTGGGGAAAAGGGATAGCATTTGAATACAAATAAAAAAAAATCTAAAAAACAAAAAAGCCCAAAAATTTGTTTAAATGAATATCAAGAATTAAAGAAAGACCACTGCATAGTTTGTGTTGAAAGTTGTCCATTTCCTCCAGATTTTCCAGTTTTGTTGAATATAGGCTTTTGTAGTAGGATCTGATTATTTTGTGAATTTCCTCAGATTCTGTTGTTAAATTTCGCTTCTCATTTCTGATTATGTTAATTTGGATACACTCTCTGTGCCCTCTGGTTAGTCTGGCTAACCAATTTATTTGTTTATATAAATAGATTGCCCATACAGAAAAGACAACACAGCCTGCCCCCCCCCTCTCTCTCTCTCTCTCACACACACACACACACACACACACACATACACCTTATTCAAAAAACAATTCTGTCAATAATATTGAAAATAAACCTAAAAGATTGTGTTTTCAAAATGCTTTGTAGTTTTTCTCTAACTTTGAATATTTTATAGACAAGGTGAGAACCCACATAGATATCTACTGTGAGAAGCGTCAGGCAGTTATCACAACTGTAAGTAATCACAGATATACTATTTTTTAATTTCACACTGGGGCTAAAGTAACAGATATAAGCATTCAGATCCAAGGCATAATTATCAAAAAATCAACAACTGTATATTGAGAGGAATTCTTTATAAGGCTTACAAATAAACAAAAATTTCTAATGTTTCTCCCAAAACTTTCCTTTGGGTGGCCCTATAATTTTAGCATTAAGAAAATGTCTTATCTTGACAGAAAACTACAGTTGTCATAGAAAGTTTTAGAACAGAAACATTTTGATTGTTGTTAGATTAACTGAGATTCTGGAAATCACATAGCAAGTTTTACCACTTAAGTTGCAATTGATATGATATAGCAATTAATATACAAACTGTAATTCATTAACAATCAGAATATGAAATCAGCTTTTTAAAACAAAAATATAAACTTAAAAGTATCCAGTATTTAGTTAAAATCTACTATCTGTAGAATTGTATATGTAGTAAATTCATAAATAAAAGAGAAAGATAGTACTTTTGGTTTTGTCGTGATGAAGAAGCTCTAAATTGAAACAATAATGAAGAAGGTGCATTTTTAATTTCTTGAGTACTAATTGATTGCAATAACAAAAATCTATAATCAACATTTGATTCCTTCCTATCATAAATCTTGTTGGTCAGAAAGAAAATAGTGTTTGTTCAAGTAAAAACATTAATTGATTTTGAAATCGTGCTGATAGATGGGATCATTACAACAGTCTATCTTAATTATACTACTATAAATTCAAACATATTCAAAACAAATTATTTTAGTTTCCAAATTGCTTACAACTTCCATTGCTCTGATGCACTGAGATGTTTTTAAACCTAACATTACTTCTGTATATATTGTAAGCCCAATAGTAATGGATCCATATTTTCTAAATACTTACATTTTGTGAGTGACTTCAATGTTTCCTCATGGCTAAGGTTTGCGTAAACTATCACTGAATGCATAATTATCCTGTAATGAATTAATTGTTGCCAGGACTGACATCAACACACTATTTTCTTGTGGTTTCAACTTATTTGACCTTCACATTCATGTCAACCTTGCAGAATTTTCAAAAGTTAACATCTGCTAACTTTACTTGAAGACCATCTGTCAACAATAGTCAAATACTGTCATGCCACCAGGCCTTCCTGTTAGTCTTTTCTCATTGCTTTAATAAAGTAAGTTTGGAGCATTAAGCAAGAATAGCTATGTTGGGGTTGGGGATTTAGCTCAGTTGTAGAGCGCTTGCCTAGGAAGCGCAAGGTCCTGGGTTCGGTCCCCAGCTCCGAGAAAAAAAAAAAAAAGAAAGAAAGAAAGAAAGAAAAAAGAATAGCTATGTTTTTAAGATACAGAGCTAGAAATTTCCAGTAGGATCCTATTTCTGGCAAGGACTATCTTCTTGGTTTGTAAGTGACATCTTAATGGATGGTCTCATGGTGGATAAAATGAATTACCTCCTCTTCTTGCATTGATACAATCTATGATTCCATTCTTATAAACATATTCAACTAAAGCTATTGCTTAGAACTGACATCTTCAGATATGGTCACTTCTGAGGTTATTGCCTCAACATGTAGATTTGGGAAATCACATTGCTTATCACTTAGAATTCTGACCATTGGAAATAATGACTACCATCACCAAGTGCTAACCAAGAGTGCTCAGGTATCTACCAACAAGAGTAAGTTCAGTAATAATTCCCTCAAAAGCCTTTTAAACATGTACTTCCATACTGTCATTCAGGTGTCCTTAGTTGTACAAACCTCCAGTTATTCACAGACATTAGTAGTTTTAAAGACTGTTGTCTTTTTATTCGGCCTTTCTACCCTATTTCAAAGTAAAGGTTTTCCCATGTTCTTTGATTGAAACCTATAGATGTAAATGGGAACAGATATTGTCTGAGGAGTAAAATCTTCATGATTGCATTAACTATTATGCTAGGCAGGTGGTGGCTAGAGACCTCTGCTAGTTTGGCACTCTTGGAATATTCATCAGCAGTATAATTATCAAGAGTATTATACACAATTGATTGGTTAAACATACAGCTGATCAATGCAATATATTTTGAGGAGCATAAAAATAACTTTATTGCAGAGTTTTAAAGGGAGAAAATGGTATATTTATATTAACTAATACAAAGTCATCCTTTGTTGTAAAATTAAGAATATAACTTTGTAAAAATGTTTGGCTTGATCCAGTAGCTAATGGCACATAAGAATTATCCAGAAAATAATGTGTAATCCCTGCACATGGTCTTCTAAGTTGACCAATGCAAGTATGATATCAGGCTTTCCATGTTGCTCCCTAGGAAGATGCATGCACTTTAGCTCTAAACAGGTAATTTCTTTTGCTCCTTTCTAGTGTTAATGTTCTTGTATTCTTTCCAGGTTTCAAAGTACACACCTGGGCTAAGCATAAAAGAATCATCTGTCTTTGACTAGGGATGGTAGATTCAGAAGTTTATGAAGATCTCAGGTGAAGTGGATGCTTCTCAGTTGGTACTTTGTATCATCAAAATCTGATTCAACTTGATCTCAAGTAGCTTTTAACTGGGAAAGAACAAACTAGTTACTAAATCTGCTGGAAAAAATAGCTTCATTGCTCCAGAATCATTTATGAAAATACTTTCCAAACTTAACATAAATACACATGATATGTGAGTTAATGAAATGTGATGGCTCTTTAATATATTGGAAAATATTATATGTTTCTAGGTTATAAGAATATATATTCAGAGGTAAATCAATTAAGATAATAACACAGGATAGACATTTCTGGATATCTAGAGATCCTTTAGCTATCTCCTTTTTGCTCTCTTTCTTTGTCACTCTGTCCTCCTTTTCTCCATTTGTAGTCTTTCTATGTGACAAACAAATGCTTCAATTGTTGCTTCAAGGTAATAAGAGAAGTGTTAGAAATATTGAAGAAGTTTCCCATAAAAGATAGATCTAATGGATGTTGCACACAGAGGCAGACCTATGATTTTCAAATGGAACAGCACTCCATTATAATCCCACTCCACAGGATCTCTGCTATTGAAAGTGATGGCCCTGGAATGTTTTTCATAGAAAAAATATAGTACCTAAACAGAGGGTTCTTTTCTTTTAGTATTTCTTCCATTTAAATATCAGTACACATTAGAATAGGTATCTTTTCATATAAAATGGAAGGACATGGAAAATAGCATGCTACTGAGTTAGTTAAAATAAGTAGATCCATAAAGAAATATTTCACATTGAATGAGCATTGACAATTATTACTGTACATTATGTGTAGCTTAAGGATTGGTCCATGTAGTAGCTGATTAGATAACATGATGCTGTGCAGTGTGACTAACGGCGTTTTCCACAAAACCAACTGTGCAATATGGTTACAAAATGAATTTGATGTGCCTTCCCTGGACAGGTTGGGTTATTTCCTCCTTCAGCATAGTAATGTGTTATTAATAATAACAAGCACTTTTCCAACAAGATCACAAAAATATAAACTTTTTTAGCCAATTCTCTTTGAATATTCATTCCTTTAGCCTATTGCCAATGTTGCCACAGAACCTCCAACAGAATAAGAAGGAGCACACACATGTAAAGAAATCAGGGACGGTAGCAAGCATGAGGTACCTGTGCTCAAAGATAGACACTAGGGAAACCAGGAATATTAAACTCTTCAACAGAAGGGATGAACGCCTCTTTTCACCAGGAAACCTAGGAGTGGATGCGGTGAACAGCCTGGTGGCCTGTACTATCTAAACAGAGGGTTCTAAAAGAGATTCTGCAGTTGATTTTAGATCTAGACCATCATATGGTTAGTATTTAGTTTAGTGTAAGTAATGTTATCTAATAAAATATAATGATGCTTTAGGTTTTTGCTCCGAGAATGTCTTAAGAATTCTCATAAGTTGTACACAAATGCCTTCACTTAAGCTACTTCAGAGGAACTGTTTTTCAGTTTTTTTTTTTTTTGTTTGGTTTTTTTTTTTTTTTTTTTTTTTTTTGGTTTTTTGTATGGATTTTTTGTTTGTTTGTTTGACTTTTTGCTTTTGGCTCATACCTTTAATAAAATGAGAAGGTCCCTAAAAACACTTGAATCAAAAAAAAAAAAGAGTATATTTTAATTACATCAGACCATAATGCTCTTAAAACTGGAATAGACAAAATGCTATCTATTCCAAATGTCCCTTAAATGTTCCTCGGGACAGAGCTTGGACAATTATATCTGACCATAAACTTTATGAGTAAGGAAGTCAGAAGCAAATATATTCCTAGAAATCTAGGCTGTGGAAGTAGCCTGGAATTTTAAAGTCAGAGTTCTGCAAAGAGCATAAATGGATGATTAGGTACACAGAAGATAAAGGAAGAGGAGCTTCAATAGGTCAGTACAGGATCAGATAAAATAGATCAGGTGCAAGATATGTGAGGATACTCACTGTGAAAGCGATATTGCATGAATCAGTTTTGGAAGAAAGCATTGGTTTTCACCACTTCATGAACTCACCATAATCATGGGACTTGCTCTTGCAAAAAACAAATACAGAACTGACAACTAGTAGGTTCTTTTCTTGACTTCAAGAAGCTGCACAATTATACACTTAGCCTTGTGGATTTGGTTGAGCATGTCTGGTAAGTGAGTCCCACAGGTGCAATGATAGGTCAAACAGAACACTTTAAAACACCATGCATGAGAGTAGGATTCATTTAAGGTCATCTAGTCTTGGTGAACTGCCTCCATAGTGTGACCACATGATGAAGAAAGAAAAAGAAACTGAAGAGATGTCACAATTGACATCACTAGTCAAAACTAAACACTCAAAATACTAGGACATATCTAGCTCTGATACCTTTCTTAGTATCTCACTATGCATTTATTGATATTGAAATTATTGACTATCTTAGTGCGTGTGTCATAGATTAGATTTTATATTAACATGAAAATCTGTAATTGGCTAGTATCAATAATCTGTAATTTTTCCTGTATTTATTTCAAATATCACTGAACATACTGTTAGTATATAACCTAAATCTTTTCATGATATTATGCGTGTCTACCCTAATTTAGCTATTAAACCAATGCAGAAACAAACATAAATGATCAGATTGGTATAATGCAATGTTTTACTTCACTCTTCTCTCAGGGTGTCATTATTTGGATAGCAGTTTGAGTTGTTTGAAAAATTTAGCAGAACTATATGCAGTTTTGTTATTTATTTCTGTATTATTATGAACAAAATAACTCACAGAAGCCAAATAATAAAGGAAATACATATTTTGGCTCCTGATTTCAGTTCATCATTGTGATGAAGCCAGGGCAACATAAAAATCTATATCTATGCCATGTTAGAGTCACACCAATGCTGTTAGAGTGAAGTGTACCACGAAGCAGTGGAAACCAACTGGGCTCAGATCTGGTACATTCTGTTACATCCTGATCTGATTCTGCCTTCTAGGCTTTATCTAGTAAAAGTCTCACAGTGTCATAAGGTAGGAACAAATATTGATGTCTAAACATTGGAGGAACATTCTAGATTCAAATCATAAAACCTGTCACTATGCTGGTTTGCAAAAAGATATATTAATAGTTTTGAGATAAGATTAGGATTTAAAATAAAAATTTATCTCAGCATAAATCTGATAATTATGTAGGTAATTTTAACTGTTTAACATTTTTTCAATTTTTTAATTACATTTATCAAAATTTCTCTCTAATTCTTTCCTCTTACACAACAAAAAAAATTTCCTAGGCATCTCAAGATTGATCTCACTCTTTCTTCAATTCCTGTTTATTGTATTCAATTTATGTTATTATATAACTAATTTGACAAGGATGTAAATAACCCTGTTTTGAAAACATTTAAGTCATATTTAACATGCTCAGGGTTATTCTGATTTTCATTTGAATTGTGTGCCAAATCTAAGAAAATTTACAGGATAAAATTGATTAACCTTGTTTAGTTCCAGAAACTTCTCACATTTTGCAAGTTATTCTTACTTTTCCTCAAGTGTATATCTAGTGTCATTGTCTTCACTGTAGTTCAAAATAACTGAAATGAGTGTTATATAACCAGCTTTCCCCATAAATATTTTAATATGCATTCCACAAAAGAGAAAGTCATTCTTTTCTGAAAACTTCAACATAATTGTCAAGTTCAGATAAATGATAAGGTTGATATGTCTCTAACTCAGACACAATTCATGTTCAAATTCAGTAGCTTTGATAATCTCTTCCATTGATATTGAACAACAATAAATCATGGTATATGATTGTAGCCTTTCTCTGTACACCGTGTATCAATAGCACAATTTTCATTCTGAAATGCTTTGCTTCCTTTCCCAAAATTTATACTTTTGAAGGATTAAAGACCATGACTTTTGCAGCTAGTTGCTCAGTTGTGTTTGTCTCACATTTAATCACAGCTAAGTTCAGCTAATGAATATTTGGCAGAAGCAGCGTGTATTTGAAGGTGTAGCATCCTCAGAGCATCACATCAGATGGCAGCTCTGTCCATTAGTGACGTTTGGTAACCTCGATGTGGAGATGTCTGCCAGATTTCTTCATAAAAAACTCTTTCTTCCATTATGATTTTCAACTAATTAATGAAGAATCATTTTACTGATATTCTATGATTAACAAACAATCATCTAATTTCTGAGCATGCATTTATACATTTGAAAGTTAAATGTCAGTGTAAAATTTTTAAGTGGCTCTTTCTCCATACATCTTAGCTGGCTTTATAGATTGAAGATGAGTTTGCTTCTTCCTGCCTTTCTATATTAACTTTCTTGAAAAGTTTTATTTCTCATTTACTTTTCATGTGTAGGACCAAAAGTAATTGTTTTTGCTTGATAAATATCTGCATTTTCTGGAATTCTTGATGATTAAGTATGATGGTTGAATATATTGTCAACTTTACTAAGTTTAGATCAATTTTAGTGACATATATTTTAGTGTGTTTGCAAGGAGTTTCCCAAGAGATTTACTTTAGGCCACAAGACACCTCCAAATGTGAGTGGTTGCAGCTCATTAACTGAGTTTCCAGACTGGATAAGAAAAAAATCAATAAAACAAAACAAAACAAAACCAAAATCAACAAAAACAACGCAGAAAGAGATGATGAAAACCAACATGTCAACATTCCCTTCCCTTTGATTTGAAATTCACATTTGCTGAATCACTCCTGATGCTCTAGCTTGACCATGAGATGGACTTTATTCTCCAAACACATGCAAAAAAAATATTTCTTCTCATAACTTACTTCGTGGAAGGTCATTGTCCAGAATTAAAGGAAAAGGGTCACATACAGAAGAAAGCACTGAGTTCTGTAATCAGCTAACCATGTGACTCATAGGCCATTGAAACTGGTTTCTGAGAAGAATATGGATGAGTTGGGAGCTGTAGGTTAGAGGAGACTTAATGCTCTAAGCAGAGCATAATGAGATATTTGGGTGTGAGTTTGGATGATCAGAAAACTAAGAGAAGTATAGATAATGGAGATGGTGTTCAAAGACAGAAGGGACTCAATCGCAAATTGAGCTAAAGGACATTTCTGTTATGATCTGGCAATGATGGTTGTAGTGAGAACTTTGGTTTCTTAAATAACCCAGTTAGGTTATGTGAATGTGTTTTTGTTTTAATTGTAAGTGTGGGATGTGGGGCTGCTTCGGATTGTCCACAGCTGCTGACCATAACTCTCCTCATGTTCTGACAGGATGTGCTTCTGCCAGAAGGAAGGTAATTTATGTTTGGAATTCTGGGGACTCTTGAGAGGGTATAAATATGCCAGAGCGCTGAGAGCTGTAGCGGATGCTGTTCCCCCTGCTGCTCTCCCTGTTGCTGCTGCCCCTACTGCTGCTGATTCCTGCTGATTGATTTGCTGTTTGCCACATTACTGGTTGCTCCTTAGAAATATCCTGATGACAAAGCTTGGACTTGCACCAAGGAACTCGATGGCCCTAATCAGCAGGAAGTTGTCTAAAGAGATCTACACCCTTTTCCCCTCTAATGCTGCTTTTGATTACCTGATGTTGTGGGCAGTGTTTTGAAGTAATTGGGTTGGAGAAAGGTGCTAGATATAAGAACCCAATAAAGTAGCCAAGATGTACACTTACAGTGCTGCAATCTGTCTCCATTCTGATAATTCAAGTGAAACTCAGTTTAAAGGTAGAATAAAGTAGTCTGTGAAGTAAGCAAACATATTGTTTAGACTTCTGTATGACCATTGTTCACTGTGTTTATTGAAGACTGAAACGAGAATTCAAAATAATAATATATGAAAACCTGCCACTTGGCCAAAAATGAAACATAAACATAGTTAAATTTTGGACAGAGCTGAAAGAGCAGGTGGTAACAATGGAGTTATAGTTGCTAAAGACATTTGTCTTATTATCAAGACACTGAAAGTTTGCATTAGGAAAATAAGAGTACAAAACACCACCTGTGGAAATGTCTAGCTGACCAAATGCAGGTTCATTTGGAAAGAGGGACAGGAAATAAAAATACCACCCCTGAGCTTTCCTGCTTTAAAATAGCTGTCCAAATATGTGTCTTCTCACACATAGCCATAAAGGCACAGGGGCCTCTGTAGCTGTCACCCAAAAGGATCAGAATGCATCTAGTGCTGGAAGCAGAACTTGGCAGCACCCATGAATCCTGTGTAAAAGGAACAAAGAGCAAAAGGTAGGATGTCATAGAGTCACACCCAGTCTTTCAGAACTCTCCTGAAGGTAGGTACTATGTTTTTTTGCAATGAATATTTAACACTAAGAAAAGTATCCAAGAGATGTTTTAAGTAATACTGTTTGTTCTTCAAGGATTGTGAATGGCAATAAAAATATACATATAATATTGAACCATTTTGGATTCTACTTTCTCATTTTAAAGGTATCGCTTATTATATTTCTTATATGTGTGAGCACTTTGTATGTATTATTTAATAAATATAAATACATTTTTTAAATACATGCATTTTATTATAATAGACCTCTTTTAATTTCTTTTGTCCACAGGTTTTATTAAATTAATCAGAGAATATCATTATCCAGGAGTATGAGTCTTGAAAGATTTCTTATAATTTTACCTAATATGAGGTATACTTACATTTATATTTAGTGTATTGATTACTTTTCTCATCTCTGTGACCTGAAGAGTTTTTTTACAAATATTATGATGGAGATCCTAGTCTATATTACTATATCCAGAAGAAATTTAATCTAATTTGTGGAAAAATAAGATATTCCAAATAAATCCAAACTTAAGAATCTCTAAACAAATCAAGTACTTCAGAAGATGCTAGAAAGAAAATGACAAGCTAAAGAGGTTAACAACAACAAAGAAAACACATGGAACAAACAATCCCAGACCATCAAATTCAGAGAGGAGCAACACACACCCACACCCACAAACACACCCTAACCACCACCACTACCATCAACAACAATAAAAAGATTAACAGTCATTTTTCACTGAAAACTTTTAACATGAATGTTCTCTCCAATAAAAAGTCACAGACTACAAGGATAGATACAAAAGCAATATGCATCCATCATCTGAATCCAAAAAGCATACCTTAACATCAAATATATATACTCTGGGTAAAAGGATGGAATCATATATTTCAAGCAAATGTACTTAAGGAGCAAGATGTACCCCTTTTAATATCTGAAAAAAAAACTTTAAACTAAAACTGGTCAAAAAAGCTATCAAAAAGTTATGAAAAAAATCTTCCAAGAGAATATTATAATTCTCAAAATCCATGCATCAAAAAACATTACCTGAGTTTGTAAACAAAACAATACACAGCTTAATAACTTACTGACCCTCAGACACTGATAGTGGAGGACTTCAATATAACGACTCTCAGTAATAGACTGGTTATCCAACAAAAATTAAACAGATAAGTTTGGCAATTCACTAACATTAAAAACCAAGTGGACCTAATAGATATTTACAGAACATTCCACCAAAGCATGAAAGGACACATTATTTTCTTACAAGCTCATAGAATGATCTCTAAAACTGATCACATACTTGGAAACAAGGCAACTCAGAAACAATAAAAGACAACTGAAATAACTCTGTTCATTCTCTCAGACCATTATGGATTAAAGCTGCATGCCAATAACAAAAAAAAATTAGAAAGCTTATAATTTTATGGAAAATGAACAACTCTCTACTGAATGAAAAATTTGTCAACATAGAAATAAAGAAAAAAATTAAAGACTCCATAACTGAATAAAAAGGAATACATACATTCCCAAACCTACGGGAAACAAGTGTGTCAAGCTACTTGCCTACATAAAAGAAATAATAAAAAAAAGGAGACAAGAAAAAAACTCATGCCTGAAATCAATATAATTGAAAGAAAAACTACAAATATTTAGTGAAACAAAGTCTAAAAATCTTTAAAACAAGTCAATAAAACTGCCACTCTTTACCCAAATTAAAGAAAAGGTGGAGGGGAAATATACACATTAATAAATTTAGAGATGAAAATAGTAGATAATAACAGATACTTATGAAATCCAGATGATCATAAGGACATATTTTTTAAAAAATGCATACTCCACCGAATTTAAAAATCTAAATCTAAAAGAAATGGAAAATTTTTTGATGCATACTATTTACTACAGTCTAATCAAGATCAGAGAAGGAATTTAACATAACCATAACCCCTATTAAAACAGAAGTGGTAATTAAAAAAAACCCAGAGAGGGCTAAGTGGTTTAAGTACACAGTTCTACAAGTCCTGTAAAGAAAAGTTGTGTTGATACTCCTCAAATTATTGCACAAAATAGAAACAGAAGAAGCATTGTTCAATTCATTTCCTGAGCTCACAACTACCCTGATAACCAAATCAATGACCCAATAAAGGAAGAGAATTAAAAACCAGTTTCCCTCATGAGTATAGATACAAAACTCCTCAATAAAAATAAATGCATGACTCCAAGAGCACATAAAAAATCATCCAAAATGAGCAAGTAGGCTTCATCTTAGAAATGCAGAAATGGTTCAATATATAAAAATCAGTAAATGTAATCAAGCATATAAGGAGACTAAAAATTCTAGTTAAGCTCATTATATCCAGAAAAGCCCTTTGGCTGAATCCAACATCCCTTCATGATAAAGTCCTTGAGAGATTAAAGATAAAATAGACATGCCTAAATATAATAAAGGCAGCTTATAGCAAATTAAAAGCCAATATCAACTGAAGTGGAGAGAAGCTCAAAGCAATTCCACTGAACTGAGCAGCAAACTAAGGCTGTTCATTCTCTCCATACCTATTCAATATAGCTTCTGAAGTTTTAGCTAGAGCAGGAAGACAACAGAAGAAGCTGGAAGGAGATACCAATAGGAAAGGAAGAAGTAAAAATATCTTTTTTTTTCTTCTGCAGATGATATACATTAAGTTTTGATTTCTATCACTATAAGAAAATACCATGTCCAAAGCAACTTAGGAAGGGCAGGATTTATTTGGCTTACACTTCCATTGCACTATTCTTCATTAAATGGAGACAGGACAACAATTTTAATGGAGCAGGGACCTGGTGGCAGAAGCTAGTGTGGAGGGTATGGAGGGCGTGCTTCTTACTGGCTTGCTCCAAATGGTTTTCTCAGCCTTCTTTCTTATAGAACCAAGTACCATCATCCCAGGGATGGTACCACACTCAGTGGGCTCGCCCCACTCCTGTCAATCACTAACTCAGAAATTGTCTTAGAAGCCTGCCTATTGCTTACTAAGAGAGGGCAGTTTCTTCTCCTGATGATGATGATGATGATGATGATGATGATGATGATGATGATGATGATGATGATGATGATCTTTAATCCAGTTCTTATCCCCATCCCATTCTGCCCTTGGATGGTTCCTCATCCATTCCCCTTCCATAATACAGGAATATCTTGTGCCCAACAAGTACTTAAGGAAATAATCAAATTCCTTAGTGATTAGAGAAATGCAAATCAAAATTACCCTGAGATTCTACTTTACACCAATCAGAAACACTAAGATGAAAACCCCAGGTAGCGGCAAATGTTGGCAAGGATGTGGAGCCCTCCCCCATTGCTCGTGGGATTGCAAATTGGTACAACCACTCTGGAAATCAACCTGGAGGTTCCTCAGAAAATTGAAAATAGATCTATCAGAAGACCCCCAGCTATACCACTTCTGGACATATACCCAAAATATGTCCCACCATGCCATAAGGGCACATGTTCTACTATGTTCCTAGTGGCCTTATTTATGACAGTCAGAATTTGGAAACAACCCACAATGGAAGAATGAATACAGAAAATGTGTTTCATTTACATAATGGAATACTATTCAGCTATTAAGAACAAGGACATCATGAGATTTGCAGGCAAATGGATGGAACTAGAAAATATTATCCTGAGTGAGGTAATTCATCCAGAAGACATGTATGGTATGTCCTCATTAATAAGTGGATAAAGGGCACTTTCTTATATGTGATTTTTCTCTCACAGAGGGTTTTAGTTTGTGTCAAAATGACATAAAACTACCCATTGTAAAAATTTTACTAGAAAACTTCTACTAGTGATAAACTTCCATGAGAGTAGCTGGTTAAAAACTAATCTCCAGAATACCAGTGGTCCTCCTAGATACAAATGACAAGTGGACCGAGGAAGAAATCATGGAAATCTTTCAGAATAGCTACAGATAATATAAACTATTTTGGGGTAAATCTTTCCAAGCACTTGAAAGGCTTATCTGTTAAAACTCCATGTCATGGGAGAATGATATCAAAGAAGACATCAAAGAATGGAAATATCTCCATGTTCATGGAATGGGAACACTTTATAGTTAAAATGACTATTATACCAAGAGCAATCTAAAAATTCAATGCAATCTTCATCAACATTCCATAAACAATTCTTCACCTTTAAATGGACAAAATTCAGCTTTATATGTAAACACACAAAAAGATAGGAAAAATAAAATAATAATAAAAGAACTGCTAATATAATCATGTTCAACCTTGAATTGTACTACAGTTATAGTAATTTTAAAAAAAATCCTTGTGTTCAGATAAAAGAGACACATTGATTGACAGAATCAAATTGAATTCTGAGACATATTTCTGTACACCTATGGACTCTTGAACTTTTATAATGAAGCCAGAAGCATACCTTGGAAAACAGACATCTTTGACCAACTGTGCTGGCCAACCTTACTGGCTACAGGTAGAAGAATTTAAAAAAAAAGATTCATACTTTATCTCCCTGTACAAAACTCAACTCCGAAAGGATCAATGGCCTCAGTATAACACTGGATATACTGAATCTGATAGAAGCTTTAATGGATAATAGCTTTGAAATTCATTGTCCCAGGTAACAGCTTCCAGAACAACACCTGGTTTGCTAAGATCAATGATTAATGAACTGAGACTCAAAACTGGAGAGTTTTTTTTACAGCAAAGGACATTACTTGTAGTAAGCTTCAAAGTATGGAGTAGAAAAATAATTTTACCAACTACACATTATAGAGGACTAATACACATGTGATGGAGTGCTAATATCAAAACTATTTAAAGACTTCAAAACAACTAGATATCAAAAAATAAATAACCCAATTGAAAATATCATAAATATCTAAACAGAGAATTCTCAAAAGAGGAAATTCAAACACTTAAGGAAACTGAGAAACAATGAAATATTTAACAACCACAGTTATCAGAGAAATGGAAAGCAAAACAACTTTGAGATTTCAATTTTCAACTGTCAGAATGGTAAGGATAAAGACTGCAAACGACAGCTCATGCTAGGGAAAATAATGTAGAGTGAGGGGAACACTCATCCCTTGTGGATAGGCCTGCAGATTCGTACAACTGCTAAAAAAATCAGTAGTGCTTCCATCGGGAAGATGGGAAGTGATCTACATCAAGATCCATCTACATCACTCCTGGGAATATTCCCAGAAGATGCTTCATCCTACCACAGAGAAACTTGTTTAAACATTGTATTGTTGCTCTATTCATAATAGCTTGAAACAACCTGGTTGTTGCTCGACAAATTAATATAAAAAAGAAATGTGGTACAATTACACAATGGAGTATTATTTTTCTGCTGTTAAACAAAATCATAAAATTGGAAGTAAATGAATGGAACTAGAAAAAAATCCTGAGTTAGATACCTCAAAACTTTAAAGAGAAACACAGTAAGTGTTCATATATACATATATACATATATACATATATACATATATACATATATACATATATATGTATACTACAGAGAGACATACGTGAAATTAAGGAATGTTTCTGGAGTAGTATAAAAGCTTAATAGAAACTTCATAAAGTAGACACATATATAAATGATATCTAAAGGAAATTATCTAATAATGCAGAGATACAGCTCCAACTACACATCTCTTGTTATTAAATGTATCTTCCAGTACCGTGGTGGGTAGATGATAGCCAAAAGGGTCCCATGGGGGCTCCATATAAATATCCTGTTGCCAAGATTATCAGTTGCAGTATACAAACTGATAGGAAGGCTGTAACTTTGAAGACCTCATCTACACAGTCCATTGATTATGGAGAATTCCAGCTGGTGCCTGCATAAAGCCTTCACCAATATGTTCTAGCATCTTTGGTACAAAACAGATTCTATACACTACCAAAGGAGAAAGATAAACGATAAACCAACAATAAACTATATTTTTTAGTGTTCTGCCTGCAAGATATACTGGTTCAATGGTGCCACAATGTTTGTGGGAATAACTGACCAATATCTGTTTTGAGTTAAGGCCTATTCCGTGCCCGACGACTGCTTGGGTGACAAGATAGCTCAAGGACCTAATAAAATGACTTCTAATAACTTCCATCTATACAATGAGTTCCTTGTCCAATCATCATCAGAGAAGCTTTTTTCCACATCAGTGTGAACAGACATTGAGGCCCACAGCCAGACATTATTCAGAAAGTGACTGACTTTGGAACGTTCAGCCCTGAATGGGATGTCTTCATCAAATCCCTTCCCTCTGGGCTCAGGGAACTGGACTTCAGAGGAGGTAGAAAGAGTATAAGAGCAGAGTAGATGAAGAACACTGAAACTTCATCAGGATCCAGGAACATATGAAACCACGGAGACTGTGGTAGTATGCACAGGATCATCAGAGGGTCTACACTACACAGTATCCTATAGCTGAAATGGATAGATGATCCCACCTGTAACTCTGAATTGATCTTGATTGATTACCTGTTGCAAGTGAAAATTTAGCTTTCACCAAGGGAGGTTCACTGAGAAAGCAAATTACTCTTAAGAATAGGCGCATGTGCAGCAGTAGCTCGCCAACAGAAAATAAACTCCATGTCATATTTGTACATTGCTTGTCTCTTAATGTTTTAACTGTTTGGTTGTTGCTGTTGCTTTGTTGTTATTGTTTTTTATTTGCCTTTTTATTTTATCTTCTTATTTTCTTTTCTTTCTAAATGTCATTAGTATACATATCACCGGTTCCCGTTTAGTGTTCTTTATGAAAATCATAAATGTGAGTACTCGTAGTCGTTGAATATGTATATGTTTCATGTGCCTTTTCTTTGGTATTTTTATATTCATTTGTTTTGTCCTATTTTGATATATAGTTATGTTTGTTCTATTACATTTGATTATATTATTATCCCTTAGAAACAGAAGGGAAGGAAGATAGGGAGAAACTGGGATGAGTAGAAGGAAGTAAAGTTGTAACCAGAATATATGATACAGAAAGAGTTTGTTCTTTGATAAAATTTCAAAAGCACGATAAGTCACCTTTTATCATATCTGTCTTTTTCCATGCTGGGTGGTCAGTCTAGGAGGAATATTTTCTTGTTTTCATGAAACCAATATTTTCCCATTACCTGAAATATTTTTACGTGGAAAAAGCTGCACAACTTTGCTGAAAACATAGACAAATTCTATTTCACAAATTAAAATAACTTTTTGATACTTATATTCTATGCTTTATTATTCTCATACATTGGCTAGTATCAACCCTCAACTGAGCTGCATCAGACACAGGGTCTATTTGGACACAGCTCTTAGTAACCCGGGCTGGTTACTTTTATGATCGTGCAGTCATTCTTCCAAATTCATCTGGTGTTCAGTCTTCAAGTAGGATAGATGCTGTCAATGATAAATTGTGCTCAGTTTAGTTTGCAGCTTAGTGAGTTAATTTCAGAGACCCTGCAGGGTGTATGAATGACTACCATCTGGTCCTGCTGATGTTGGTGATGTATAATTTATTGGCATACTTCATCATCTCTAACTTAAAAGGTTGCCTAACATAAAACCTTTCCTCTTACAACACAACTCTCACAGTAAATGTGCATTATCCTGTGACTGTCATCTCAGAAGAGCTATGTGTCTTTTTGCAATCTTTCTAGTTTCCAGTATTAACACACTGATATACCAAAAGAGCTTTAGTATAATACTTCTACAGCAGCTTTTTCCTGATTACTTCCTTTTATGTAAGTACTTTTTCATATCCACATTTGACACTGTGCAGGTAATGGGTGGCAAGAGGCAGATGGATGGTCACTCTATGAATAGTTCATTATTGATTGACATCTTGTACACTACCTTTCTCTCTTTCCATTCACTCCTTACCTTCACTAAGTCCCGGATCATTAGTTTGTTCTCTATGTGGCCTAGCTTCATACTTTAGATGTCATAACCCAAACTCAGCATTCAATATATTCATATCTCCTTTACCACTTTTTGAATCCTAGTATGTCAGTTACCAGACATGAGAGATATTAATGGTTAGAATCTCTGACCTTAGGAAAAGAATATAATAAAATGATTTTGACGTGAACTCATCTCTGCATTAAATGAAGAAAATGAGAAAATGAAGATTCAATCAGGATTTGTGGTGATATCTTGTTTGAGAAACACAATTGTATTAAACTTGTATTGGGTCAAAAATTCATTTCATATTACTTTTATTGGCTTTGATATTTTGTTTTACTATTTAATCTCTGTCCACTGATTGTACTATGTGAATGGGTGATTTTTTTCTTTCAATTCAATTTTTGATGATCAAATATATAATTTTAAGCCATGTTTCCTCCTTATACTTCCATGTAATTCCTTACATACATGACTCTCTCTCTCTCCATATATATAATATATATGTATATCAGATAGATATGCAAATACATATATACATACATATGTACATACATACATGCATACATACATATTCTATTTACACTTAATGTTGCTCAAAGGAATATGTGTTTATTGCTGATGACTTCCAATCAGTGAACATGTCAGGAGTCTTATCCTGTAAGAAATCGTATTCTTCCCATTGTAGCAGCCATTGATTTCATGTAGGTCTTCATCTACATTTTAATCTATCCTACATTTGGAGGTGTTGTCATTGCCCTAGGAAAGCACACTATTTTAAAAACAAACTTAAAGTAAAAATAATAAGAACTCCTGACACATAATGTGCTACGGAAATAAGGAATTGTATAAATGTAATGTAGAACATGTACTATAATTTAATAATCTCTAAGAACTGGTTACTATTAATTATTATGAATATATAGCCTATTATGACATATAACATATATATAATACATTACATTAAGTTGTTTATAAAATATGTTCAACATCTTTAGTCATAAGGGAAATGCAAATCAAAACAACCCTGAGATTTCACCTCACACCAGTGAGAATGGCTAAGATCAAAAACTCAGCGACAGCAGATGCTGGCTAGGATGTGGAGAAAGAGGAACACTCCTCCATTGTTGGTGGGATTGCAAACTGGTAAAACCATTCTGGAAATCAGTCTGGAGGTTCCTCAGAAAATTGGACATTGAACTCCCTGAGGATCCAGCTATACCTCTCTTGGGCATATACCCAAAAGATGCCCCAACATATAAAAAAGACACATGCTCCACTATGTTCATCGCAGCCTTATTTATAATAGCCAGAAGCTGGAAAGAACCCAGATGCCCTTCAACAGAGAAATGGATACAGAAAATGTGGTACATCCACAATGGAATATTACTCAGCTATCAAAAACAATGCCTTTATGAAATTCATAGGCAAATGGTTGGAACTGGAAAATATCATCCTGAGTGAGCTAACCCAATTACAGAAAAACACACATGGTATGCACTCATTGATAAGTGGCTATTAGCCCAAATGCTTGAATTACCCTAGATGCATAGAACACATGAAACTCAAGATGGATGATCAAAATGTGAATGCTTCACTCCTTCTTTAAAAGGGGAACAAGAATACCCTTGGCAGGGAATAGAGAAGCAAAGATTAAAACAGAGACTGAAGGAACACCCATTCAGAGCCTGCCCCACATGTGGCCCATACATATACAGCCACCCAATTAGACAAGACGGATGAAGCAAAGAAGTGCAGACCGACAGGAGCCGGATGTAGATCTCCCCTGAGAGACACAGCCAGAATACAGCAAATACAGAGGTGAATGCCAGCAGCAAACCACTGAACTGAGAATAGGACCCCCGTTGAAGGAATCAGAGAAAGAACTGGAAGAGCTTGAAGGGGCTCGAGACCCCTTATGAACAACAATGCCAAGCAACTAGAGCTTCCAGGGACTAAGCCACTACCTAAAGACTATACATGGACTGACCCTGGACTCTGACCTCATAGGTAGCAATGAATATCCTAGTAAGATCACCAGTGTAAGTGAAAGCCCTTGGTCCTGCTAAGACTGAACCCCCAGTGAACGTGATCTTTGGGGGGAGGGAGGCAATGGGGGGAGGGTGGATAGGGGAACACCCATAAAGAAGGGGAAGGGGAGGGATTAGGGGGATGTTTGCCCGGAAACCGGGAAAGGGAATAACATTCAAGATGTATATAAGAAATACTCAAGTTAATAAAAAAATATGTCTATTAATTTTATGAACGAATCATTTAAATCTTTTGTAAATTGGACTCAGATTATTCAACCTTTGGATAAAACAAATATATATTTCCTTAAAACTCTGAAAGATTCATATATGTACACTTACCTGTGTGTTCACACATAAATCTATGCTATTATTAAAAGTCAGGATTTTTCTCTTCTACATACTGGTATATTAAATGGACAAACTTGAACCTATTTTCTTTTTCTTTTCATTGTTTTTGTATACACATACACACACTGACATATAATGTATGCATATATTCCTAAGTATAATCTATTAAGTCCATATAATGTTATTTGTATGTTATTTGTCGTTCTTGTGATTACCTTATCCAGCTTTACCTAGATGTCTGTAGTACTTTATGTAAGGTTCAGCCACTGTGGGCTATTTCTCATCCAGGTGGTCATACTCATTGGTGTAATTCTTTTTTCACAACATAATATTTTTATTGATTATTTGGGAGTTTCACAGAAACATCCCTGTCAGAATCATTTTGCAGCCTTCCCAGATCTGTTCTGCCACCTTTGTGACCAAGAGGAGGAGGGAGAGGAGGGGGAGGAGGGGGAGGAGGAGGAGGAGGAGGAGGAGGAGGAGGAGGAGGACAACGACGATGACGATGACAATGATGACAATAGGAATAAGAACAAGAACAAGAACAAGAAGAACAAAAAGAACAAGAAGAAAGAAGAAAGAAGGAGAGGAGGAAGAGGAGGAGGAAGAAGAAAGGACAAACAGCAACAGTCATCATCCTCATAAAGACAGTAGCTCTCCTTCACATAGCACCCATCAACTGCCGGTAGCACCTCCATCTGGAGGAGTCTTTGTGATCTCATCTCTGCTTCATGCTCGATTTTCAACTCACTCACTTATGTGATCTTGTGGAGCAACCAAGTTGTGAGTTTGCCTGAGCAATAACCATTCCATCTCACAGCACTTTGGCTCTCTGGCTCTATTTTTTCTCTTCTTCTTTCTTGCTTCCTTGATATTATATTCCCTGGGGGTCATTTCTTCCTCTTCCTCCTCCTCCTCCTCCTCCTCCTCCTACTCCTCCACCTCCTCTTTCTGCTCCTCTTCTTCTTCCTCTATTCCTCTTCCTCCTCCTCTTCTACCTCCTCCTCCTGAATGAGGTATGGAGGTAAATACTACTTATTCTCCACAGTTGGAAAGCAAGGTGCTTCTGTACTTTACCATTACCCTCTGTAATAAGAAGCTTTTTAAAGTGAGAGTGGCACATATTATGAATATAGACATAAATATTTAGAAGGGAGAGTAACAAAACAAACACTCACTAATTAATACTAAATTCTCGCTGACAGTCTATGACTTCTTCACATACATTTGACAATATTTGTATTCCCTAGAAAAAATTCTCTCCTTCTTGGAAGATGTTAAATTGGATCAAGAGAATGATTGGTTGACATCTAAACATACTTTCCACTATTACTTATATCACCATTTCCTGCCTAGGAATCTTTATTACAGAAGGTGATGACTCATCAGCATAGGCACAGACTGATAGTTTGTCTAAAAACTAATACAAAGCAAAAATGTTAAATAATTTTAAGGTATTAACTTGAGGAATTCGTATCACAGAACATGTGTAGGGTTATTGTCTACTTTGGAAAACAAGATTTTTTAAATTCACTGAATTCCAGAAGAGTTTGTAAAATAAAGACTCTGTCTACAAAATATCTTGTTTAAATCCTAAAAGATAACAATACATATATAAAATTAATTTTTCTAAAATAAGCTTCAATAGTTACAGTAAACCACAGAGACCTTGATACCATGAATGCTAAAAACAAAAAGGATCCACAGACCAAAGAGAAGTCTCCCATTATCTAAACATTGCCACACATATATTTGAATTATTCCTATGATTTGAAGGGAAGACATTTATTTTTATTTATGATTTCGGAGGGTTCAGCACATTCTTACTCAATTCTCAGCAAAATTCCATGTTAGGGATAGCAGCAGGCAGGAAAAGAGGTCTTTACATCAGTTAAAAAAGGACTGGGCACTAGAAACAAATGCAAAGAAATACTCCAGTAACCCAGTTCTACATCAATAACTTCACCTCAAAGTGTCCAGAATATCCCTGTCATTAGTGTTGTCTCTGGTTTCTGGGATAAAATACCCTGAAAATTATAATTAATTGGAAAAAGGTTTACTTTACTAATAATCCACGGCTATAACCCATCATTGCAAGAACACCTAGTTGGCAAAACTGAAAGTAATTGGTCACATCTTATCAATAGATAACATAAAAGTAATGATTCAATATGTGTGCACTATTCATCGCTAACTTTGTCCAATTTAGTCCAGGAATCCAAAGTCATGACTCTCATAAAGGGAAATAAGATGATCCTCAGAGACATACTCACAAGCTCTTTCCATGAGAACCTAACTTATATCAGGTTGAATATTAAAAACAAAGCAGGCTGTGTAGAATACTTACTAGTCAAACTGTAATAGCAGACATTCTAAGTTGTCATATTTCAAAACCATTTTATTATTCATTAATGCTCTCTCTCTCTCTCTCTCTCTATATATATATATATATATATATATATATATAAACTAGTAGACAACACAAGTGTTTCCCTATAGTTTGATATGTGGATTGTATCAATATTTATAAAAATTTGAATTTCTTATGTACAAGTACACAGTGTATGTTTTCATGCTAGTACACACGCATGTGTATATGTTCATCTTTTAATTGTCTAGCTTTCAACATTCTTATTTCTCCTTCAGTGAAAACCATTTTATGGATTTTTTTTATTTGAGACATATCTTAATGTCTTGTCTAGATACACTTTATACTTTAAAATGAATATGCATTTTAACGAAGACTTTAAAAAATAATTTGCCCTTCAGAGTGGATATATTCAAATCCTCATTACTTACTCTATCCACCCCCACTTATCTCTCTCCTTCCACAGCCAATTCTCACTTCTTAATACAAATCCCATAGCCACATTTATGTTGTTTGCTTTGGTTTGTTTTTGTGATCCACTGAATTTCATTAGGGCCATCTATATGACTCTGGATTTAGAACTACTACACATTAGAGACTGGTGGGCACACAATTACAGACAGCAAACCCCCTTGTCCCAGAACCCATGAATAACCTAAGAAGATCCCGTGAGGCCTGCCACCATCCATGAGTGAATGCTGTGGGATCAGTGATGTGCAGATTCAGTAGGGGCAATCACAGTGAGTGAGAGTTAGAGTTGAGGTACCTGTGCATTATTCAGAAAATAGAACTTTATAACACTGCTGTTTACCTTCCAGATCTAAATAAGGATTTCACAAGTATTATTATTCGAAGACTTGGAATTTCTTTGCCAATAAAGATTTTGATGAATATAAAGTCTTTCATAACTTATAAAGTTTGCTAGTTAATACCTATAATAAGCAGAAGTCAGTTTTATATTGCATTGCTTTTTAATTGAAGGAAGTAGGTGTCCTGAAGTGTGAAGTCTGTTTAATTTATCAGTTACAATTTTGGTTATGCTTTATTGTATTGGCTTTAGCTAGAACTTGCTGTTAGCTACTGAATCAATGTTTTAAAGATTCATTTATTAAATATACACTGTTCTTCTGGCATATATGCCTATAGGCCAGAAGAGTACACCAGATCTGATTATTGATGGTTATGAGCCACCATGTGGTTGCTGGGATTGAACTTAGGACCTCTGGAAGAGGAGCCAGTGCTCTTCCCTATAGCTCCAGACCACCTTTCAGGCTCTCATGAATCAAGTTTTTTAGATTTATTTATTCATTTATTATATATAAGTACACTGTAGCTGTCTTCAGACACACCAGAAGATGGAATCGGATCTCTTTAAAGATCGGTGTGAGCCACCATGTGGTTACTGGAAATTGAACTCAGGACCTCTGGAAGAGCAGTCGGGTGCTCTTAACCGCTGAGCCATCTCTCCAGCTTTAACACATCTTTAAAACTCTCAAGTTTTAACACATATCTGTAGTTTTGTTTCACTAGAGAGGCTAAATTTGAAATGTATTATTTAATAGTGTTGAAATGTTAAACCGTCCAGTAATTGAAAATAACTTTAATACACAGAGAAATAAAATAATTATTAAAACATAATATCCTATAGGTCAAGAGTTGGTTATATCTTTTGGTACAGTGCAAGATAGTCAATGTTTTAGGTGTTGAGACTAAATGGTGTGGTCTGCCACTCTAGCATGAAATATTTACAGAAAGTGCATACATGTGCAGGCATCCTAAACTCCAGTAAATTTTATTTACAAAGAGAGGCGCCCATTGGCTGACTAGTAGCTTTTGTGGTAACTTTATATTATTTTCTTTGTTTCTGTTAAATTTTTGTGAATGTTTTTGTTGACTGTGAGTATATACCATCTTTCTAATAAGATATGAATGAATAATCCTAAAAGTGAATAGTAAAAACAAATATGTATGTTACTATTATGATTGTCATGAAAGTTAAATATTTATTATTTAGCTGTCAAAATTACTAACTGGATTGCAGCATCAGTAATGCCCCCGAAATTTGAAAAATACAACTTAATTCCTGTTAAAGTTGTTTTTATAGGAATATAGACAGACTATGACATTCATTTATTTGCAGGCTTTAGGCAGTCTGTTCCTAAACGTGTTCTTATCACTACTTTATTCTACTATTCATATCCTGGAGAAAATTGGAATTCATCTCCATAGGCTCAACACACCTGACTCGCATTTAAAAATCTTATCCAGCGCAGATCAGCAATGCTAGAAAGAGAAGTGGATTCTGAGAGAAGGCACATCAGAAGCCTGAGCCTTCTGAAAGCTCGTGAATTCCCTCTTCAGACAGAACCTGTCAGATAAACCCCAGTGACAACACTGAATGTTTCATCCTTTCTGAAAGCAAGGCAGTCGCAGAGCTAACATCATCGAGCCTCTGTCCCATCAGGAAATGTTGACTCCACGAATTGTGTTTCTTACTGTGATAAAGGGCCACACAAATGTCCTAAATTAACCTCTCATATTCCAAGCATATGTCATGAATAATATAGTTACATCTCAGCTTTTGTCTCTACTTTTATCACCAGAGACATTCCCAAGGGCCAATTTTGATGTCTTTCCTTGTCTATATTTTCTTTAGAATTCCTAGTGAGATGTTTGTACTAAAAATATTTCAGTCCACATTTCTCTAGACTTTTCAGCATAAAATAATACAATAATAATTTCTAGGAGAACTATCCCCTCACAAAAGGTTAATTTTTCTTATGTTTTACAAATGATGCCCAGACTCAAAACTACAAGTCAAAGCCCAGGATGAGAAGCAACTTAGAACATCACAGACTGAAAGATTTGGTAAATGAACCTTAGACTGAGTCAGTCAGAAGTACTTTTTATTTTTTATTTTTTAAATTTACATTTCAAATGTTATCCTCTTTCCTGGTTTCCCATCCATAACTCCCTGATCCCATCTCAACTCCTCTTTCTTCTAATGAGGGTGTTCACCCACCCAACCACCTACACCTTCCTGCCTCCTCACCCTGATATTCCCTTACAGTGTGGCATCCAGCCTTGGCAGGACCAAGGACTTCTCCTTCCATTGGTGTCCAACAAGGCCATCCTCTGCTACATATGCAGCTGGAGCCATCCATAGATCTGTCCATGTTTAATCTTTGGGTAGTGATTTAGTTCCTGGGAACTCTGGTTGGTTTTGTTGTTCTTATGGGATTGCAAGCTCCTTCAGCTCCTTCAATCCTTTCTCTAATTCCTCCAATGGGGACCCAGTTCTCAGTTCAGTGGTTTGCTGCGAGCATTTGCCTCTGTATTTGTCATGTTCTGGCAGAGCCACTCAGGAGACAGCCATATCAAGTTCCTGTCAGCATGCATTTCTTGGCATCAGCAATATTGTCTGGGTTTGGTGGCTATATATATGTGGACTCCAGTTCATGTCATTTTGGCCTATATTATAGAACCATCTGCCCAGCATATGGTTCTCCATCACCCAGAACTGGATTTGTTCTTCTGTGAGCCTGACCCTGGCCTTTATTCTCAAAAGAAAGAAAGAAAGAAAGAAAGAAAGAAAGAAAGAAAGAAAGAAAGAAAGAAAGAAAACCAAACCAAAACAAAAACAAAAACAACAACAACAACAAAAAACACCTGACCCAATTACATAGGAAAATGCTAAAGAACAAAATACATACATTTTGTACAAGCTGAAGTTACTGGGTAGGTAGTTAAAGATATACAGATTGTGAACTGTAGAATCAAATTCAGAAATTAGAAAGAGAAAGAACTGGAAGAGCTTGAAGGGGCTTGAGACCCCATATGTACAACAATACCAAGCAACCAGAGCTTCCAGGGACTAAGCCACTACCTAAAGACTATACATGGACTGACCCTGGACTCTGACCTCATAGGTAGCAATGAATATCCTAGTAAGAGCACCAGTGGAAGGGGAAGCCCTGGGTCCTGCTAAGACTGAACCCCCAGTGAACTAGACTGTCGGGGGGAGGGCGGCAATGGGGGGAGGGTGGGGAGGGGAACACCCATAAGGAAGGAGGGGAGGGAAGGGGGATGTTTGCCCGGAAACCGGGAAAGGGAATAAAACTCGAAATGTATATAAGAAATACTCAAGTTAATAAAAAAAAATAAATAAAATAAATAAATAAATCCAAAAAACGGGGTTGGGGATTTAGCTCAGTGGTAGAGCGCTTGCCTAGTGCTTAAAGGCCCTGGGTTCGGTCCTCAGCTCAAAAAAATAAAAAATAAATAAATAAAATAAAAATAAAAAAAATAAATCCAAAAGACAAAAAAAAAAAAAAAAGAAAGTTGGAGATATCCTTGGCTTTCTGCGTCTTGGTGGAATGAGGTTATAACCTGAATATCACCTGCAAGTGTAGATTTACTTCATTAGCTCTGAAAAATAAATAAGTCAACAATCACATTCTCTCACATCTCATCAGTGTACATTATCTTGGAAACTGCTTCTGAACGCAGTATGAGACAGATGTTTCTACTAATGCCTACCTGAAAGGCATCTCTGACAGCAGAGTGGCTAAACCTATCAGCCATATTGAATGCAATATCCCAGGAAAAGCAGCAGCAGGTATGATTCAACAATTCAATTCCTGCAAACATAATGGATTGCACAATTTTTGCAGATTTGTACAATTTTCCTTCACCAAAGGATTTTCAAAAACCATCTTTTAAAAATCCCTGTTCTCAGACACTTAGGATACTTTTAATATTAAGTCCACCATTAGGAATGCTGAAGTGGCGGGATCACCAGGAATCTAAGCTAGGCACTGGGATGTTCAGAGAGCTGGGTATATGGTCAAGGTCACCAAGTTCTCCAAAGGAAACTGAAAGAAAAAGAAAAGTATGATTTGTGTCGTGGGTCAGACCTTTTTAGTGAAGTTATATGAATTTGCTTTTAATATGGAAACCTGTAAGGTTATATTTTAAACAATATTGTTTTTCTTCTAGAAAAAATATAAAAAACTTTGCTTTATGAAGGGAGAAAGGACTTATTATCTTTAAATAATTCCAAAAATAGTATGATTGTTAAATGCAATATCATAATAAAAAATTGAAGATGAGTGCTTTCATCTGTGACTAAATAGAGCAGAGATTGGGTTTTACCTTTTGATTCTGTAATGATTTTATACTACTCTCTCTTCTTTATTAAGAACTATGCCACTGATGATTTCAACATAACCATTCATAATTACATAAATCTGTCTTATACTCAGTAACTTAATATCTATTAAACAAATACTCCAAGTAAAGAGTTCTAGCTAGTGCCAAATGAAAAAGTAAATATATCATGTTTTAAGTGAAATAAGATTATATTGAGTGTGTGAGCAGTGTTTATGTTTAAAAGATATAATCTTTAAAAATTATTGATATGGGCTGAAGAGCTGGTTATGTAGTTAATCGCTCTTGATGCTGTTACAGAGGACTCAGGTTTAGTCCCAAGCACCTGAATGATGACTTACAGCTATCTAAGCACCAGGCCTATCTTCAGTGCACACATGCACTCAAAACACTAATACACACGAAATAAAATAAAATAAAAATTCTTCAACTAGCTAGTATGGATTCTAGCTAAAAGGAAATAACTGGCAGCAAAATTGTCTTGCAAACATAAATAAGTAAAACCCAATAAAATATACAGAAATTTTATTTTTTATGAACTTATAACATAGTTATAAGTTCATAAAATTAACATAGTTCATAAATTAACATAGTTAATTCTACTTAATTCAATAAAAACAAATAAGATGAAGCCATGACAGCCTCTGTTTGTAAACAGCTTTCATATCCATAATAGAGAACTGTAAAAATATCATGAGGTAAATGGAGAAATATTACAAACATTAGTCATAATGATTAAGATATTAGGGGTTGGAAATAACTAGAAAGCATAATTCAATAATAAGGAAAGAGCTTCAGGGAAGGAGCTCAGTGAAGAGATCTAGAGATGGGAGAGAGTTCCATATATGTTTAGTTGAACAGCAACGTAATGCAGGAACACACACACACACACACACACACACACACACACAATTTGACATAGAGCTGGACACTGACTGAGAAAAGAATAACAAACCATCTAAAAGTAGAACAAGAGATCAGTCACAGTTAAAAGTCAGTGTCAAACTAGCTGGCACATATGCTAGCTCAATGGACCCAACACAGTTCTTCAACAGACCTGCATGTATAGTATCCACTGGTGATGCCGACAGTGACACAGGAGGTGATGCCAGGAGGAGAACTTAAGTGTGTTGACACACAGGACTGGGTTAGTCATTCACTCACATGGGAAAAAAAGATACTTTATTTTTCATTAAATAACCAAAAAGTGATACAAAAGCCTCATTGACACAAATATGAGAAAAATCAGATAGAACTTTGCCACAGTTTAAAATTCCACAGTGTTAGAAGTTTAAATGATAGACCTAAAGTTACTTCTAGCCTGTTACTGTTCTGATAGAGCAAGTGGAAACCTCCTAAGATGATAAAAATCCCCATTGGAGGAGTAAGAGAAAGAATTGAAAGAGTTGAAGGAGCTTGCAACTCCATAAGAACAACAATGCCAACAAAGCAGAGCTCCCAGGGACTAACCCACTATCCAAAGACTATACATGGACTGACACAGGGCTGCACCTGCATATGTAGCAGGGGATGGCCTTGTTGGGCACCAATGGAAGGAGAATCCCTTTCCTGCCAAGGCTGGACCCCCCAGTGTAGGGGAATGTCAGGGGTAGGTGGGAAGGTAGAGTAGATGGGGAGAGGAACACCCTTATAGAAGAGGGAGAGGGGTAGAGGATAGGGGGTTTATGTCCCGAAAACTGGGAAAGCGAATAGCATTTGAAATATAAATTTAAAAAATCCAATAAAATAAAAAATGCATAAAAAACAAAAATAAAATGAGAACAATGAAATATGAATAAAAAAATGCTTACCTCTTCTGAAACAAGTATCCCTACATTGAAAGAAATTAAGGTTGAAAAAAAAAAAGATGGTAAAATCACTCTCAATGTTACTTACGTAAAACTGCTAAGTCGTGATTTCCTTCCAATAATCCTTCAAAACTTCAGATAAAATTATTTCTGTGCTGATGTTCAAAGTCAGGTCTTCAGGCTTTGCAGTAAACCCCACTGACCACTGTGGACTATCTATGTTTTTAAAACGTATTTTCTATTTAATTTTAAAGTAGAAATTAAAGCATACATGCCCAACAAGTACCCTGTGATTTTTACATGTTTGTATAAATGAGTAATGTTCCAATGATGGTCAACATATTTCACTCTTTAAATATTTATTATTATTGCTTGGCAAATAAATTTAAACCATTTTTCTAGGTCTTTGTGTTATACCTTAATTTGTCGTCCTAGCCCTGCGTTTGCTGACGGTTATGCTTTAGTGAGTTATAGTAAGTAGAATAGGACAAGTATTGACAAAGTATATAAATCTTCTGTTAATGTAGTAACTTGTGCCCTTTTTATTTAGACTGACTTATTTAGCTCTTTTAGTAGTATTATTTGGATTTTCAAAAATGTTTTATTTTTTTGTATGATAATAAAATATGAAAATAATGAAATTTAATTTTGATAATATACTAAATGAAATATCAATAAAACATCAGAATAAGTATTAATGTGGAGCTTGTAAGAGTAAATATATTCAGGAAAGCCCACTTTAAATGTATTATTTATGACTTCACAATGCAATAAACACGTATACAAATGAGAATTTATAGTCCCTTTCAATAAAGAGAAAAAATTTTCTAAAATTCTGAATGACAGAAAATAATTCTTAACTTTTATACTCTTGTGGATAACTGATGTGTTATTAGAAATAATAATGCTCGAATAAATAAAGTAAAAATATCATAACTGAAATGACAGAATCCACTCTTTACCAATAAATTATTCTTTAGCACTTAAGTAAGACTTAATCATATATTGTCCTTTGTTGCGTGACAAAACTTTTCCTTGGAAGATACTACACATGCATTTACTTACCCTAGACAGGGAGCCCACAACAGACCAAAATATGAATACCACCACGGTCCAACTTGGTTAACCAATAGCTTTTATTGGGGTTACTTACAGGAATATGTAAGTGAGAGGTCACTTACAGGAGCAGAAAGGCTACAAAGACAGCTTCATCACAAATCCTACCTCAGCACTGGTGACACTTCACCTAGAAAGAGTAGCCTTTCTGGGTGCTTCAGTTGGACTAATCCTCTTCTATGCAGCTTGGTTTCTTTCTGCTTCTTCCAGGTAACTGGGTCCTGTCTCAGACTATTATCTGTAGCTTGACTCAGCTAGAGTCTTCCTTGAAGCTGGCTTATCTGAGTGACTCTTGGTCATTGTTAATCCTTACTGGGAAAGAGGGGCCTAATGAATCTGATCAATTTCAGGAACTTTCTTGAAACTATTTTGAGTTGTTTGACTACCTCCATAAGGGGCGTCCTTGCAGGATGCTTGTTTTGCTATCAAAGCAAACTATTTCATACATTCCCCATGAAATTATATAATGTTCTTACTTTTCAAATAGTTTGAGGTCCTTCCTTTTCTTTAAACGATTTTCTATTTTACAATTTAGAAAATTATATTTTCTCATGAAATTTAGATAATTTGACATAATTACAATTTATTTTATTAGCAGAAAAAAGTCATTTAAATAAACAAAATTAAAATATTTGACAAGACCAACAACCATCACTTATACTAGACAAAGAAAACAATTGGGGTTATTTGGACTAAGAGATTTCGAATTTTACCATAGAGCTGTACTCAGCAGTATAGTCACCATGGAAGCTAGACAAATAGTTGAAAGAGAGTGGATGTTTTAAATAAATGTGTCCTTCTCTGTCATCCCAAAAGACCACACACACACACACACACACACACACACACACACATGAATAGTTAAATATATATGATATATCATAAAAACGCTTTATTAGAATATAAAAGGAAAACTACAACACAATGCCTACCATTTGTTAAACTATGAATATTTGGATTTGAACACTTTACAAATTAAGGGAGCTAGATGGCCAAACCACCTGGAAATATGATCAGCAACACTACACTTGAGCGCATGCTATTCAAACTTTAGAATTTAGCAACACTTATGACCGATAAGAGTGTGAAGCCCAAAGTGGCTGCTGATACGAATTATTATAATTATTGTCATAGAAATTATAACAAAAGCATTCTAATTTAAGTTGAAGGAATCCAGATGCAAGTCTTACAAACTCCATTATGTTTTGTACATTCTTCTTCAATTTGTTCAATCTATGTAAAATAAAGTGTATGATTCAGCATTTTTACATTTTCTGCTGTAGATGTATATGATGGGTGTACACGAATGAGTACAAGTAGAACCCAAAGGGCAACTTTGTAGAGTCAATTCTCTATTTAGTGTTTCATGAGATCCAAGATCAAATGTATATTGCCAAGGTTGGACACAGGAGCTTTATCCTTGAGCCTTTCTTGGAACCTACCTAGACATTTATTTTAGTGTAGGATAAGTCATTACTTAAATATTTATTTCAAGTTATGACTACTGTCCGCATCCAGTACCTGCTGTGCTGGAAATATAAAAATCTGACCACACTGAGAAATATGTTATGATAATTCTGACTTACACCCCAATGAAAACATGATTTTTTGGCTGCATTAATTAAACTGCCTGAATTTAATGACATTATATTTATATGTATGTGGGCTAGGGCACCTTCTGCTTCTTTGTGAGTAGTATTTCAAGGCTGTTCAAATCCTCAGGGGTTAATCTAGTCATAGCTAATGCTGGTATTTCACATTTCCTTATCTGAACAATATCCACACTTTGTACAATATATTGTACAATTTTATTCATTAACCCATCAATATATACTGCTGATTCTTCCTTTATTTTTTATACAAGATGCTGCTGGAAACAAGTAAACCAATGGATATAAGAACGTTCTTTCATTGCTTCTTGCAATATGCAAAGAAGTAAATTTTCTAAAACATATGCAATTTAGAGTAATGAGAAATTTTTCTCAATTCCATTTTATTTTTCCTATTCAGATAATATTCTGATAAATTAGATATTTATATTATTAGAAATATGCTATGGCCAGATATAGCCCCCATAGACTCATGTGTTTGAACAAGCTTATCTGGGTCAGGGAGGGGAATGTGATGGTTTTTATATGCTTGGCCCAGGCTGTGTCACTGTTGGGAGGTGTGGCCTCATTGGAGTAGGTGTGTTACTGTGAGCATGGGCTTTAAAACCCTTGTACTAGCTGCTTGGAAGTCAGTATTCTGCCAGCAGCCTTCAGATGAAGATGTAGAACTCTCAGATCTGCCTGCACAATGCCTGCCTGGATGCTGCCATGTTCCCACCTTGATGAAACTGGACCGAACTTCTGAACTTGTAAGCCAACCCCAATTAGAAGTTTTCCTTTATAAGAAAAAAAGAAATACTTGGTTATGGAACTAAAGGACAAAACAAATTTTAAAAGAAATCAAGGCAGTTGTTTATCAACTATAAAAGTTCTCTGGTAAAATTTTGAGGGTCGCTTGTGTATACTATCCTATCATTTGCAAATAGTGATACCTTGACACCTTCTTTGCCAATTTGTAGCCCCTTGAACTCCTTTTGTTGTCTTATTGCTCTAGATAGAACTTTAAATACTATAGTGAGTAGATGCAAGGAGAGTGGGAATCCTTGTCTTGTCCCCGATTTTAGTGGGAACGCTTCAAGTATATCTCAATTTAATTTGATATTGTCTGTTAGTTTTCTTGTTATTGTTTTTATTATGTTTAGATATGGGCTGTGAATTCTTGACCTCTCCAATACTTTTAACATATAGGGTATTGTATTTTGCCAAATGTTTTTCATTATCTAATGAGAGGATCATGTGATTTTTTCTTTGAGTATCTTTATAGAGTGGATTACATTAATGGATTTTTGTATATTGAACCAACCTTACAACGCTGGGATAAAGCTTACTTGATCATGGTGAGTGATGGTTTTGATGTGTTCTTGGATTTGGTTTGCCAGAATTTTATTGAGTATTTTTGCATCGATATTCATAAGGGAAATTGGTCTGAAGTTCTCTCTCTCTCTCTCTCTCTCTCTCTCTCTCTCTCTCTCTCTCTCTCTCTCTCTCTCTCTCTCTCTCTCTCTCTTGCATCCTTTTGTGGTTTAGGTATCAGATAATTGTGGCTTCATAGAATGAATTAGATAGTATTCCTTCTGTTTCTCCTTATTGAGTAGTTTGAGGAGTGTTGGCATTAAATCTTATTTGAAGGTCTGGTAGAACCCTGCACTAAAGCCATCTGGCCCTGGACTTTTTTTTTTTTTTTTTTTTTTTTTTTGGTTGGGAGGTTTTTAACGACTTTTTCTATATCCTTTTTTTTCCATCTTTATTAACTTGAATATTTCTTATTTACATTTCGATTGTTATTCCCTTTCCCGGTTTCCGGGCCAACATACTCCTAACCCCTCCCCCTCCCCTTCCTTATGGGTGTTCCCCTCCCCACCCTCTCCTCATTACTGCCCTCCCCCCAAAAATCACATCCACTGGGGGTTCAGTCTTGGCAGGACCAAGGAGTTCCCCGTCCACTGATGCCCTTACTAGACTATTCATTGTTACCTATGAGGTTGGAGTCCAGGGTCAGTCCATGTATAGTCTTTGGGTAGTGGCTTAGTCCCTGGAAGCTCTGGTTGCTTGGCATTGTTGTTTATATGGGGTCTCAAGCCCCTTCAAGCTCTTCCAGTCCTTTCTCTGCTTCCTTCAACGGGGGTCCTGTTCTCAGTTCAGTGGTTTGCTGCTGGCATTCGCCTATGTATTTGCTGTATTCTGGCTGTGTCTCTTAGGAGAGACCTATATCCTTAGGGAATATGGGCCTGTTTAGATAGTATATCTGCTCTTGATTTAACTTTGGTACTTAATATCTGTCTAGAAAATTATCCAATTCATCTAAATTTTCCAGTTTTGTTGAGTATAGGCTTTTGTAGTAGGATCTGATGATCTTTAAATTTCCTCAGATTCTGTTTTTATGCCTCCCTTTTCATTTCTGATTTTAAATTGGAAACTGTCTCTGTCCTTTAGTTAGTTTGGCTAGGGGTTTTTCTATCTTGTTGATTTTCTCAAAGAACCAACTGTTGGTTTTGTTGTTCTAACACAGTCTTTGTTTCTATTTGTTTGATCTGGGCACTGCTTTTGACTATTTCCTGCCTTCTACTCCTCTTGGGTGTATTCACTTCTTTTTGTTCTCGGGCTTTCAGTTGTGCTTTAAGTTGCTAGTGTAGAATCCCTCCAATTTCTTTATCAGTGCACCTAGTGATCATCCCCAAATTTATAGTTTAAATATTTAATCCTTTTTTGAAATACTTTCAGTACATCATATGCATAAGAATTTCAAGAAATAGAGGGATTAAATCAGGGCAGAGTAAAATATCCACTTCATTTTCTCTTGTATAGGGTATCTCTTCCAACCCCAAACATGGATATATTAGCATCTATGATGTCCCCCTAATGCTCATCTTTTGTTTAATCATGACATTCTACCAGAATTTTGCTACACAGAATAAAACACAGCCTATGAAACATCCCTGTCATGTCCAGAAAATATTTTTACAGGCGTCCATTAGAATCTCTGGTTTCTAATTTGACTCGGTTTTATTTCTATTAATATGATAATACACTATGACTAAAACAACTTGGGGACTAGGGGGTCTACTTCAGATAACAGTTTATAGCCTATCATAAAAGAAGTCCTGGTCACAGCAGGTTATGGAGTCTAGGTTACAAAGGAACCTATATTCAATATAGGAGAGCTCTGCATTCTGGCTTACTTACCCCAGGGGGCACTCAGCTTGATTTCTTATAAAACTCTGTATCGCATGCTCCAGACTGGCATCACTAGTAGTGGGCTAAGCTTTCCCACATCAGTAATTAAACAAGGAAATGTACAACAGACTTGTCTAGTGGCAAATCATGCAGAGATATTTTCTCAATTGAGGTTCCCTTTGCTCAGATGATACCAGCTTATGTCAAGTTAACAAAAAGATATACATCTGCCATATAGTCTTTCTGCCCCCTCTTCCCCAATTATTTCTGACTGTTTTGGAGAAGAGATTCTCCCAATTTGGGACAGAAAATCCGTAGGCAACTGAGAAAGACTGGGAATAGGGGAGATATTCTTCCAAGGGAAAGAGAACACCAAATAGTTGTCTAAATCTGACAATTAGCCCCAAAAACATACATAGAGGTAAAGTAGCATTGTAGAGACTGAACAGGTTATATTTAGGAATATATATATATATTACACGGCAGGCTGTGAAAGGTACCCTGATTCTTGGACACAATGGGTCAAATCCCCAGATACCATAAAAGGAACGGCAGGTGCATTCCCAGTTTCCCACAGACCTCTGTAGATAGGTTTAAGATAGCCACATAGGGCAATGCCCCAAGCCCCTCCTGCACAGGTGAGGACATGAACAGAGATCAGATCAGTTGTAGAAGGAGGACCACAGCCCCAAATATGTAGATGAGGTTTTCCCAAGCCAAACCAATAGGAAGTATTTGTCAGACACTGACTCATCCAAAAACTGCATTTAAGAATCATGTTCAAGATGAAAAAGTGTAGAGGAATTATTCCATCGTCTTATAGCTTCTGTCATACCCGCTGCTTGGAGAAGAGATCTGCTCTACAAAAATCACCACCAGAATTTCCCCTACCCACTCCTAGCTGTCTAGTCTGTCTCCTGCTGGCTCAGCCTGGCCCAGACGACAGAAGCAGCAGTGGCAGAAAGGAGCAGTACCAGCAGCAGAGGTGGCAGAAGCAGTCCTCCCTCCCTGCCTGACTTCTCTCCTGCTAGCCAGAACCCGAGCATCTAGCCGGGCCAGAGATCTCTGCAGAGAGCCCCAGGTGCCAGAGCCCCACATACATTCAATAACAATAGTTTCAAAAGAAGCTATGTATTTTAAGGAGAATGAAGAGGGGCGTATAGAAGCATGTGTTGGGAATAAAAGAAAGGAAAATATAATTAAATTAAATCTTAATCACAAAATAAAAAATATAAATAGTTGGCTTGAAATTAAGGATTCTTTTAGAAAATCTGAAGATAATTTTCATGTATTCTGCTTAAATATTCAAAATTAAAATAAGCATTACTGGTTTGTGTAGGAAATGAATAGGTCTCTAATTGTTTAGGTCTTTACTTATGTCACTGATTAGTTAAGCTTTCCATAGAGCATCAAGGTTGGGACTCATAAAATATGCTTTGCTTAAGCATACCTTATTTCCTTATAAATGAGAAGAACATGACATATCACTTAGAATATTTTCCTTTCATTTCATTCTTCAACCTCCTCAATTTCTATGTAAAGGCACCTTGAGCAAATTCCTTCATGTCTAACACATTGCCAGCCAAGTTCTAGTTTAAGTCATATTTAATGTATTGATTTGAAATTCCTGACAAAAAATCAATTTCATATGAATCTTGGCAACCACTTAGCTTAACAAGAGTGAAACTTGGCATTATTTAAATTTTCATTTCTTAATTGCAATTCATTTCTATTATAAGATGGCTTAAAATATGCCAGCAGTTGATTTGTAGAATACTAAGTAGTATTGTGTGGTTAATTAACGTATTGCCATGTCACTGAGAAAGAGAGATCCATTGAAATGGCTCTGTGTGGATACATGGTACATTTTCTTCCCAAGAAAGAACGATTTTAGTGTCATAATTCATAGTCCAAGTAAGGCTACTTAGTGTTTTGTCACTAGAAATTATTCTCATGAGGTATCACAATCCATAATCACATAGAAGTCAACTTTTTTAAAAACTTTTTATTATATATTTCTTTACTTACATTTCAAAGGTTATTCCCCTTCCCGGCTTCCTGTCCATAAGCTGACATTCCCTCCCCTCCCTCTCCCTAATACTGGTGTTCCCCCTATATATCCCTCTTATTGCCCTCCCCCATATTCCCCTGCACTGAGGGGGTCCATTCTTGGCAAGACCAAGTGCTTTCCCTTCACTGGTGCCCCAACAAGGCTATTCTATGCTACATATGCAGTTGGAACCCTGGGTCAGTCCATATATAGCCTTTGGGTAGTGGTTTAGTCCCTGGAAGCTCTTGTTGGTTGGCATTGTTGTTTTTATGGGGTTACAAGCTCCTTCAACTCTTTCAATACTTCCTTTAATTCTCCCCAAGGGGGTCTTATTGTCATTTCGGTGGTTTGCTGCTAGCATTGAACACTGTATTGGACATGCTCTGGATGTGTCTCTCAGGAGAGATCTATATCCAGTCCCTTTCCACATGCATTTTTTTTTAGCTTCATCAATCTTATTTAGTTTTAGTGGCTGTATAGATATGGGCCACATTTGTGTCCCATTCTTTGAGTCACTGCTCTAAACTTTGTTTCCATATCCTCTCCTATGAATATTTTCCCCCTTCTAAGAAGGAGTTGAAGAATCTGCATTTTGGTCATCCTTCTTCTTGAGCTTCCTGTGGTCTGTAGATTGCATCTTGGGGAATTTGAGCTTTTAGGCTAATATCCACTTAACAATGAGTGCATACAAAGTTTGTTTTTCTGTGATTGAATAACCTCACTCAGTATGATATTTTCTAGTTCCATCCATTTGCCTATGAAAGTCATTGTTTTTGATAGCTGAGTAGTATTCCATTACGTAGATGTACCACATTTTTTAATCCATTCCTCTGTTGAAGGGCATCTGGGTTCTTTCCAGCTTCTGGCTATTATAAATAAGGCTGATATGAACATAGTGGAGCATGTATCTTTGATGTATGTTGGGGCATCTTTTGGGTATGTGCCCAAGAGAGGTATAGCTGGGTCCTCAGGTAGTGGAAAGTCCAATTTTCTGAGGAACCTCCAGACTGATTTCCAGAGTGGTTGTACCAGTTTTCCATCCCACTAACAATGGAGGAGTGTTCATCTTTCTCCACATCCTTGCCATCATCTGATGTCACCTGAGTTTTTTTTTTTTTTTTATCTTAGTCATTCTGACTAGTGTGAGGTGGAATCTCAGGGTTGTTTTGATTTGCATTTCCCTGATGACTAAGGATGTTGAACATTTCTTTAGGTGCTTTTTGGCCATTCGATAATCCTCTGCTGAGAATGTTTTGTTTAGCTTGGTACCCCAATTTTAATAGGGTGATTTGGCTCTCTGGAATCTACCTTCTTGAGTTCTTTGTATATTTTGGATATTAGCCCTCTATCAGTTGTAGGATTGGTAAAGATCTTTTCCCAATCTGTTGGTTACCATTGTGTCCTAATGACAGTGTCTTTTGCTTTACAAAAGTTTTGCAGTTTTATGAGGTCCATTTGTCCATTCTTGATCTTAGAGCACAAACCATTGGTGTTTTGTTCAGAAAATTTTCCCTAATGCCCATGTGTTCGAGACTCTTCTACACCTTTTCTTCTATTAGTTTGAGTGTATCTGGTTAGATGTGGAGGTCCTTGATCCACTTGTACTTAAACTTTGTACATGCTGATAAGAATGGATGAATTTGCATTCTTCTACATGCTGACCTCCAGTTGAACCAGCACTGTTTGTTGAAAATGCTATCTTTCTTCCATTGGATGGTTTTAACTCCTTTGTCAAAGATCAAGTGGCTATAGGTGTGTGGGTTCATTTCTGGGTCTTCAATTCTGTTCCACTGATCTACCTGCCTGTCTCTGCTCCAATACCATACAGATTTTATAACTATTGCTCTGTAATACTGCTTGAAGTCAGGGATGGTGATTCCCCCAGAAGTTCTTTTATTGTTGAGTAGAGTTTTCACTATCCTGGGTATTTTGTTATTCCAAATGAATTTGCAAATTGCCCCGTCTATCTCTACAAAGAACTGAGTAGAATTTTGATGGGGATTCCATTGAATCTGTAGATTTTTTTTTAGCAAAATGGCCATCTTTACTACATTAATCCTGCCAATCCATGAGCATGGAAGGTTTTTCCATCTTCTGAGATCTTCCTCAATTTCTTTCTTCAGAGATTTGAAGTTCTTGTCATACAGATACTTCACTTGCTTGGTTAAAGTCACACCAAAGTATTTTATGTTATTTGGGACTATTGTGAAGAGTGTCATTTCCTTAATATCTTTCTCAGCCTGTTTATCCTGTGGATAGAGGAAGGCAAGTGATTTGTTTGAGTTAATTTTATACCCCAACACTTTGCTGAAGTTGTTTATCAGGTTAAGTAGTTCTATGGTGGAACTGTTGGGGTTGCTTAAGTACACTATCATATCTTCTGCATATAGTGATATTTTGATTTCTTTCCTTCCGATATGTATCTCTTTGACCTCCTTTCACTGTCTGATTTCTCTGGCTAGGACTTCGAGTACTATATTGAATAAGTAGGGAGAGAGTGGGCAGCCTTGTCTAGTCTCTGATTTTAGTGGGATTGCTTCAAGTTTCTCTCCATTTAGTTTGATGTTAGCTACTCTTTTGCTGTATATTGCTTTTTCTATGTTTAGATATGAGCCTTGAATTCCTGATCTTTCCAGGACTTTTATCATGAAGGGTTGTTGAATTTTGTCAAATGCTTTCTCAGCATCTAATGAAATGACCATGTGCTTTTTAACTTTATATAGTGGATTACATTGATGGATATTCGTATATTAAACCATCCCTGCATCCCTGGGATGAAGCCTACTTGATCATGATGGAGGATCGTTTTGAAGTGTTCTTGGATTCAGTTTGCAAGAATTTTACTGAATATTTTTGTGTCACTATTCATAAGGGAAATTGGTCTGAAGTTCTCTTTCTTTGTTGGGTCTTTGTGTGGCTTTGGTATAAAAGTAACTATGGCTTCATAGAAGGAATTTGATAGTGCTCCTTCTGTTTCAATTTTGTGGAATAATTTAGACAGTATTGGTATGAGTTTTTCTATGGAGGTCTGATAGAACTCTGCACTGAACCCATCTAGACCTGGGCTCTTTTTGGTTGGGAGATATTTAATAACTTCTTCTATTTCTTTAGGAGTTATGGGGTTGTTTAGATGAGTTATTTGAGCCTGATTTAATTTTGGTACCTGGTATCTGTCTAGAGAATTGTTCATTTCCTCCAGATTTTCCAGTTTTGTTGACTATAGGCTTTTGTAGTAGGATCTGATGATTTTTTTTAATTTCTTCAGGTTCTGTTGTTATGTCTCCCTTTTCTTTTCTGATTTTGCTAAATTGAGTCCATGCTCTGTGATCTCTGGTTAGTCTGGCTAAGGGTTTATCTATGTTGTTGATTTTCTCAAAGAACCAGCTCCTGCTTTTGTTGATTCTTTGTATAGTACTTTTCGTTTCTACTTGGTTGATTTCAGCTCTGAGTGAGAAGTCATCTTTTCATTATAAACATCAAATATGTAAGTGATATCTTAAATATATTATTTTTATCTTGAAAAAATATAAAAACACAAATAACATATCCTATTATAATTTCTTTCATGGTATAATCATAATTAATTTTTATAAAATTACAATAAAACATTCACATTATATCTTACCAATAATTACTTCTGTTTTGCTAAAGATTTACTCAAAAATGTTATGGTCTTCATTAAACTGACATATGAATTCACTAATAAGGATCATGAAAATCAACTAAATCAATTGACTTAAATTTCTAACAATTGTATTGATGCCATTGGTGGGATGTATATTATGACATTTATGCTAGTTTTAGAATGTATCTCTACATTTGAAGGAATATAAAGTTTTTCAATTACTTTTAGAAACCATTTTATAGTTTTATTTAAATGGTATATATTTAAATGTTATTAACATATTTATACTAATTTACTTCAAGTAAAAGTCTACAAACTTTAATTTATGCTCATTACTGATTTAGATTTTAATGTACAATTAATTGAACTAGATGTCTATTTATTTGGTTATACAAGCATCTGATTGTTGCCTGGCCACATCACTTTTCATTGTTTGGCTTATGAGTTTCTCTTCAAGTCACTTTGTGAGAAATTTATTAGTATACTCCTTAAAAAAATCAATAATTTAATAATTACTCAATAATATGAAAATTTTAACAAGATCTTGCATCTTTCCTCTCTTACATGACAGATGAGAAAGATTCATGGCATGTGACATGTATCTCCCTAATATCCTTCCTGCATCCCTGGTCTTTCCCCTTCCTGAGCTTACAGTGACTGAATGCCATCCCAGTGTGCAGTGGGTATTAATGTCTTCTGATTGAGTCAAAGAAATATATGAGGCTCCTCTTACTAAATCAAATTGTTTTTCATTGGCTTTTTTCTGGTAAGATAATTCTCCTGAGGCATAGAGATTTCTATCATATAGTTGAGAGATATGACTGATCCAGAATTATGCTGAATAATATTTAGCATTAATGATATATTCAGTGCTTACAACAACAAAAAACCTTCCTGTACAAAGGTCTTCTTTATTTTCTTTTTTTTTTTGTTGGTTTCACCTGGCAACCCCCATCACACCCCCACCCCCAGTATCCATGAGAGTGCTCCCCCTCCCACCCACCCATTTTTGCCTCACTTCCCTAGGATTCTACTATGTTGGGGCATCAAGCCTTCATAGGACCAAGGGTTTCCTCTCTCACTGATGCCAAATAAGGTCATTCTCTGCTACATATGCAGGTGGAGCCCTGGGTCCCTCCATGTATATTTTTTGGTTCGTGATTTAATCCCTGGGAGCTCCATGGGGTAGAGTTGGTTGATATCACTGTTCTTCTTATGGGGTTGCAAAACCCTTTAGCTGCTTTAGTCCTTCACCTAACTCCTCCATTGTGGTCCCTATGCTCAGTCCTCTGATTGGCTGCAAGCATCCATATCTGTTCAGTAAGGCTCTGGAAGAGCCTCTCAGGAGGCAGTTAAATCATGCTCCTGTCATCAAGCACTTCTTGGCATCAGCAATAATGACTGGGTTGGGTGGCTGCATATGGAAGGATCCCCAGGTGGGGGAGTCTATTTTCTTAAACTGATGATTTTCTTGTACAGCATTATAATATGCTTCTGGATATCAGTGTTACCTTATTTTTTGTAAAATAGATTTACTAATTTTATGCATATGTTTGTGAGTATGTGTATGTGAGAGAGACAAAGAGAGTGTATATTTGAAACTGTAGGTATGTGTTTGTGTATGTGTGTGAGTATGTTTGTGTGTGTGTGTGTGTGTGTGTATGTGTGTGCGTGTGTGTGTATGTGTGTGTATACCAAAATAGAGTTAAGAGGTCAAGAGATCTCTCTAGAATCAATTTTATAGATCTAATCCAAGGTATCAATGTTGTAATATCTGCCTTTACCCAATTAACCAGCTTCCCTACACACCATCTTATCTCATTGGTTCTCAACCTGTGGGTTGTCAGCTCTTTGGAGATTGCATATGAGAAATCCTGCATATTGAATATTGACCTTTCAATTTATAACAATAGCAAAATTATAGTTATGACGTATCAATAAAATAAATTTATGGTTGGGAAAACCACAACATGAAGAACTGTGTTAAAGGGTTGCAGTATTAGGAAGGTTGAGAATCACTGTATTACCTTAATATACAGTTTGCTTTTGCAAACACCTGTTTGTTTATTGTCTATCTCTCTATCTGTATATAATCTATTTTTGTGTGTGATTGTTTTGTTTGAATATATCTGTAGATGCCATAGAAGCTTGCTTTTCCAGGAAGCCAGAAGAGAATTCCCAAAGCTCATAAATGGAGATACAGATTATTGTTAACCATCACGTTGTTACTAGGATTTAAAGTATGTCATATACAAAAGCAGTAAGTGCTCTAAACCTCTGAGCCATCTCTCCAACTTCATTCTGAAGTAGCTTTTGAAAAAGGGTCAACATCCACAATTTTGACATCATTTCTAATACCATTGTCATGCATCTTCATCAGTGTCTTGAAGAAGGTCTGCCTTTTATGCATTATGACACTTTTCATACAAGTGCATATTGAACTACAATCTCAGCCTCTCCAGTATAAATTCCTTTCTTGGATGTCATTCAACAAATTGAAATGGTCCTATCAGGATCTTTGTTGTTATCTATGTTTTCCCAAGCATAAGTGGATAAAGCAAGATACAGAAATAAGAGCTTTAACATTTAGCTTCAGATCCTGAGTTCAATAACAACAGCAGCTTCTAGAAAGATCCATAGAAGACAAATGTAGGTTTCTTCTCATTTTGCAGTATTTGTAAAGATCACACTATAGAGATGCAAGTGACTGTACTATATAATTCTGCACATGTGCAAACCTAGTACTCATTATCCAAAGTCACTTCAATTCAGGCAGATAGTATAGGGGGCCTTGGCCTCTTCATGATCACGATCCATGCCACTGAACCAGACCGACCTAGATGGCCATTCCTATCTCCAATAACACAGAGAAAAAACTCTTGAGATAGGGAAATTACAGCGCATTATGATGAAAATTCCTCTATATTCTTATTACTCTTCTTGCATTGCACTTGACAATCAGAACAGTTCTACTGGATCCAAATAATTTACTTATTTGCCTCCTCTATGAAGATATCAGCTGAGTAAATGAATAAGGCAGGGGTGGGTGTAGGTAAAGCTTGCTGTTTGTGCACAGAGCACATGCTTTGTACATGGGCCATGATCTTTTGTTCTCTTGTAAATTATGAACCAACTGACAACTCTCTTGATTATAGTTCTGAATTCCTCAGTATTCGAAGATAAAATAAATCTTTGATGATTTTTGTTCAATAACATAATATCTGTTTTTGGAATTCTCAAAAACCAAACCAACCAGCCAAGTGCTACTCATCTTCATTTGTCTTTGCTTTAATTTTTCTTCCCTGAATGAAGGAAATATGTCCCTAAAACAGCAGACTAGCAAAAGACCAACTAAAACATAACAACAATGTATTAAAAACAGTTCCAGTAAACTATTAAACTACATTTTCAAATTCTTTCTCAATTGTTCCATAATAAGCACATATAAGATATGAGTTATATTCAAAAGAACTGTGGGTGTGCATCTGACTCTTTCAGCTGCGTGTTGGGGCTTTGGAGAGCAGCCATGATAGGCCCCTTTTTGTGAGTGTCCCAAAGCTTCAGTAATAGTGTCAGGTCGTGGGGCCACCCCTTGAGCTGGATCCCACTTTGGGCCTGTTGCTGGACCTTCTTTTCCTCAGGCTCTTCTCCATTTCCATCCCTTCATTTCTTTCAGACAAGAAGAATTATGGGTCAGAGCTTTGGCTGTGGGATAGCGAACCTATCCCTCACTTGATGCCATGCCTTTCTGCTGGAGGTGTGTTCAATAAGTTCCTTTCCTCACTGTAAGGCCTTGGATCTGATCTAGGGTCTCCCTCCCTTTGAGTCCTGAGGGTCTCTCACTCCCTAGGGCTCTGGTACATTCTAGAGGGTCTTTCCAACCTCCTTCCTCCTGAGGTCGCCTGTTTCCATTCTTTCTGCTGGCCCTCAGTCCTTTTCCTCCACCCAATACCAGATCATGTTCCCCTTTTACCCCCACCACCATCCCCTTTCCCTCCCCTGCTCCTAGCTCCCTCCTTCTCCCTCCCAAGTGGAACTGAGGCATTCTCACTTGGGTCCTTCAGCTTGTTGAACTTTATGAGTTCTGTGGACTGTATCTTTGGTAGTCTAGATTTTTTGGCTAATATCCACTTATTAGTGAGAACACACTATCAGGTCCTTTTGGGTCTGAGTTACCTCACTCAGGATGACTTATTCTAGTTTCATCCATTTGCCTACAAAACTCAGGATGTCCTTGTTAATAGCTGAGTAGTATTCCATATGTAAATGAGTCACATTTTCTGTATCTATTCTTCTGTCATGGTACATCTGGATTGTTTCCAGCTTCTGGCTATCACAAGTAAGGCCACTATGAAGAGTAGAACATGTACCCCTGTGGTATGGTGGGAATCTTTGGGGTCTATTCCCAAGAGTTCTATTTCTAGATTTTAGGTAGGTCTATTTCCAATTTTCTGAGGAACCTCCAAATTGATTTCCAGAGTGATTGTATACCAGTTTGAAATCCCACCAGCAATGGAGGAGTAATCCTTTCTCTGCATCCTGGCTAGCATGTGTTGTCACCTGAGATTTTGATCTTAGCCATTCTGGCTGGTATAAGGTGGAATATCAGGGTCATTTTGATTTGCATTTCTCTGATCACTAAGGATTTTGAATTAGGGAAAAGCTGGAGGAAGCTAAGGAGGAGAGCAACCCTGTAAAAGGACCAGCAGTCTCAATTAATCTTAGACCTTGGATCAGCAACCAGGCAGCATACACCAGCTGAGATAAGGCCTCCCACACATATACAGCAGAGGACATGTGGGTCTGGGTTCAGTCAGAGAAGATGCACATAGCCCTCAAGAGACTGGAGTCCTCAGGAAGTTTAGAGGTCTGGTAGGGTGGTTGGAGTGGGGATATCCTGTGGAGACAAGGATGGAGTGCAAGGGAGTAGGAGGTATGGGGTATGGAACCCTCATGGGGTGGACCTGGAAGGGAATAAAATCTGGAGTGTAAAATAAATAAATAAAAAAATAAATAAAATCAACTTTTCACTATAATAATAATTCATAAAACTAATACTGATTAGTAATTATTACATAGCTATTTCTTGTGAATTGAGGCACTCAATCATATATTATTTTTATTTACTATCAAATACTTATATGTTTGGTAAATTGAATAATAAAGTATCTTTAAAAATATTAATGCAAATAGTTTGTCAAGTAAAAATCTATATATGAAAGCAAACGTTCAAAACCATCAAGGCTAGCAAAGATTTGAGACACAAGTTAACATAGGCTTTTTATGAAAGCAAGTGTTTTCATAAAAACCAGGCTGTACTATAACTTACTTTGATACCAGGCTGATTTTGAATTTTTAGTGATCCTCATGGTTTTATCCTGAATGGTTGCATAAACACCAATTCACCTAATAACACCAAAATTAACAACCTCTGTTCTCCATCAGAGAAGGTTAATGAATGACTTCATGACAGTCTTAATGACTCTTTTCTTCTGAGCATTTCTTCCAGGTACAGACTGTTCTATGCCTATTCTGAATGGGTCCTAAAGAAAATCTTTTTATCCATTAATATTTCCATATGGTCATACAATTTTCATATTTCAGATAAAGATGTTTTCTTTAGTTTCTTCAGGTTTCCTTAGCAACAAGTCACAGTATGGTTCTTTTTTTAAAAAAAAATTTATTAGATATATTTCTTTACTTATGTCTTAAATGTTATGCTCCTTCCCAGTTTCCTGTCCATAAGCCCCCATTCCCTCCTTTCCTCTTCCCCCATATCTTAAAAGCATACATTTATGTTGCAGGTTAGAAGTACATGAGCCATACTTCAGCACTGTCATTCTCCATTGCAGCCACCTTCTGTGATGGACCTCTCTTGTTGTGTCCTCATAATGTCCTACTCTGTGTCTACTTCTTAATGACACCACATGACCTCCTTTCATAGCAGACTAATCAGACTGGATCTGAGCTCATTTGCATGACCACACATATTAAAAGTGTATCTTTAAAGCCTGGTATCCTTACGAGCATGCCACTATCCTCAGACTAACACGAAATGTGTGCATGTCGAGAACACATCTCAGATGCAGTGGAGTAACGTTGGAAGACTAGTTGGTCAATCTCATGGTTAAGGAAATATTGCATAGTTTCTATGCCTGAGTTTGCTTATAACTTAGCTAAACCTGGCATGTCCTTGTTTCTCTCACCACCATGGTTCACAACTTGACTCCTTAATACTGGGGATTCTACTTACTACTATAATAGCTTGGGGGACAATCACCAAACTATGGATTTCAACATGGATGCTGTCACTCCAGAGTTGACCAAATGTCATTAGACAAATGCATTTATTAACCTATTCAGTGAGCTACATGTAGAATTGCTTAGAATAAACTATTCTTCTTTGGAATTTTGTTCATGTTTATTAGAATAAAATTCTGTCTGTATCAAGGCTATGCTTTACTTGGTGACTTCAAAATTTATTTATGCATTGTTTCTATACAACTAGAGTTACTCATTGAGGAGAAAGTTATAATTTCAGAAGGATTTGACATAAATTCAGACATTACCACTACTTTTAAATAAACTTAAAAGCAGCATTTATAACGTAGATGTCTGCTATATAGTATCCATATGTCTTTCTTTTGGAAGAAACCTACAATGAATAAAATATAATTAGAGGGACAATAGAATAAATAAGGGCTATGCTACAGAGTAACATAGTCAAACATAAGCATGTTATTCTTATTCATTCTTGTGTTTAATATATTCTTATATTTTTCAACAAAATGAAAGTATCTGACTCTATGTATAAAGTATATAAAAAAGTATAAAATTGCTTTCTGGGAACTTAGTAAATTTCAGCTGGAAATTTATTGTACATTCAATATATATGGATCAAACTCTTTTTATTCAAGTACACCTTATATGGGTTACTATGACTGCTTTAAAGACCTACAGCTCTATATCAAATATTTAGCCTCCCCGACCTACACATGCTCTGGCTGTAATTTTGCAGAAATGCCCTTGGTTTCTCCTGTTCTCTTTTGAACTGTTTATCATTTAGCTCATTTCTTTGTCATTTACAGCAATGTCATGCCTGAGTCAAATGACAGTATGGAAAACAGTACATTAGGTTTGGTTATTTTAAAAAAAGCTGTCTGTTGTTATTTTGTCTAATAGCTGATCTTGTATAGCTCTGAGTACATTTTTGTCAATTATTGTTTTTATGGTTTGTAAGAAAATGGATTTCAGATTGATTCTCCAATGCATTCACGTCAAAGCAGATGTCTTTACATGCTGATTACACAAATGGAAATCCAAGTACTCCCAAACCCTATGTAGTTTATATAAAGATATGTAATGTATATCTAGTTCTCTGCTGGAAGTAGGGCATGATGATTATACAAAATAACTAAAGACATTCTGATTATGAAAGAATTAAAAGTGTGTTACAAGAATCAGCTACAAATTCCTTCTTCAAAATTATACACAGACTTAGAAAATTAATCATATTGAATTCATATTGGCATATTCATGTACACAAACACAGAGAGAGAGAAGAAAGAGAGAAACAGAGACAGAGAGACAGAGAGAGGACATATATATTATGTGACTATGTCTAAGCTCTAACCCAAGCAATTCTACCTAAATGACCGCAATGCCTACAGCAAAAATATATTTGAAGAAAGACAACTTCTTGGCAAACCTGGATTAACCTGCAAAGAAATTAAATAGATCCTTACTTCTTACTCTATAAAAAACTTAACTGCAAGTAGGTCAAGAACTTCAACAGAAGACCTGACATCCTGAAATTAGCAGAGGAAAATGTAAAGTACACTTCAACTTACGTGCACAGGAAATATGACCAACAACTGGAAAAGAGATCACATGAATCTACACAGCTTTTGTAGAGCAAAGCAAATGCACTATGTTTGTATATATTATTTATAGATGACACAATGATCATTTAAATATTTTTGATCAAGTAATAAGATTCGACAATATTCCATAAACAGGATTTCTAACTTTTCAAACAATAATAATTCAGAGCACCTCATAAACTTCTTACAATGGTCTTCATTCCAAGTCTAGACTCTTCAGCAAAGAGTTTAAAAGAACAGTTTGAAATGCAGCCTGCACTCCCCAGGATCAAATGCCAAGCAAATGGCAAAATTGTGACTCCTGTTATGGAACACGGAGAGGACATGAAAGGGTCATTCATCTTTATTAGAGTCTTGCTATGTAGCTTTACCTTGCCTGTAACTTGCTATGTTGCTCAGGTTTGCATCAGACTTGTGGCAATTCATCTGCCTCTCCCTCTAGCATACAGAGATGCATGTGCCATGATGCCCAGCTACTATTCTTCAACTGATTTAAAAGTGGAAAATGTTTAATATATTCAGATCTCAAGAAAATAAGAGGAGACTATATTTCCATTGAGAATGAAAATGCTGTCTATAAATTCAAAGAGATATAAAACAGCAGATGTGAAAATACAACTTGGAGGGGTTTTGAATTATGTTATTACAATGGTTAGTATTTATAGCCAACTTGACTGGATTTTAGAAACAGATGATGCACCAGTGGATAAGTCTTGTGAGATCATTTCCAGAGATGTTTGATTATGAAAGAAAGACCCACCCTGAACATGAACAACAGGATTACATGGTCTTGAGGACAAGATTGAATAACAAGGAGAAAGCAAGTTACGTGCTCTTCAACTTCTGAGTGGGGATGTAATGAGACCAGCCTCCATACTGCTACAATGAATGGAGTAGCTCTCATAGCAATAAATTCTTTGGCTGTGTGAACTGTACCCTTAAATTGAGTAAAACTACACATTTCATTCCTTATTAATTTTGTCAGATAATTTGTCACAGCTGTGGGAAGCACAGTAACACTGTACTTGTTGGTAATCACAAGATACATTTATAGAAGATGTGAGGTGTTCTCTTTATAGGACAGGAGAGGAGAAACGCTGATGGTCAGCACATATGTTTAAAGCAGTATCCAGTGTTAAGACATAGATTAAATCTGGTACTATGTAGTTATACTTTGTGTTCATATATTTAAACCAAAGCCAAATATCTCTGAAGTATTATACAGCAATCTAAAGCCATATGATGTGACAAAGTGTCTTTAGTTGTCATGCATCCCCCAGTTCCTTCAGTGTTCTCTTGATGTTCCTGCTTCACTCTTCCTTGTCCCTCTCTGCATTCCCCTCTCTTCTTCTTTCTGGTTCTCCATTTCTTGTCATAAATGCTAAACATTCTTTTCAATGATATTTATATATATTCATATGACATAATATGTAAGACCCTGCGAGATAATCATCTGTAGTAGTGTCAATGACAGTTTCCATTTCATTTAGCTTAATAATGTGCCTCAAGAACTGACCAGGTATTTTCTGTGATTTTTAAAATTCAATCAGGACATGCTCTGACAGCTAGATGAAAACCAATTTCTATGTTTTTACAATTTTTCTTTATGTTAACTATTAATATAATACTGACTTAAATTTTTTTTTTTTTTTTTTTTTTTCGAGCTGTGGACTGAACTCCAGGACATTGCACTTGCTAGGCAAGCGCTCTACCACTGAGCTAAATCCCAACCTCTTAATTTTTTTTTTTTATTAAACAGGTTATTTATTTACTCTATATCCTGATCACAGCTTCACGTCTCATTTTAATGTTTGCCCTCTCAGATCTCCTCCAACTCCATCCATCTCTTCCCATTATCTAAAAAAAAAAAAAGTAGAGGCTCCCCATGGATGTTAACCAGCCTTGGCATATCAAGTTACAATAAGACTATAGTCATCTTCTTCAATTGAGTCTAGCTAGGCTAGGTAGCCCAGTTAGGGGAAAGGATTCCAAAGGCAGGCAACAGAATCAGAGACAACCTCTGCTTCTGTTTTAGGAGTCCCACACGTAGACAAAGCTCAGCAACTGTTAACTATAGGTACAGAGGACCTAGGTCCATCCTATGGATACTGTCTGGTTGGCAGTTCAGTATCTAAGAGCCCAAATAGGCCCAGCTGTGTTGACTCTCTAGGTTTTCTTGTGGTGTTCTTTATGCATCTGGGCCCTTCAATATTTGCTCACCCTCTTCTATAGGATTCAACAAGCTTCGTTTTATATTTAGCTGTGTGTCTCTGCCTCAGTTTTCATCTGTTGCTGGGTGGAGCCTCTCTGATAAACTCCTGTCTGATATTGTATCGGAATATCTAAAGCTGGGCTAGTCATTGCTTGAACCGTCCATCAAATTCTACTATCTTTTACCCCTGCACATCTTATAGATGGGACAAATTTTGGTTTTAGGGTTCTGTGGCTGTGTTGGTGTCTCAATCCCTCCATTGGAAGTCCTGTCTGGTTACAGGAGACAGCCAGTTTAGGCTCATAAACCCCCTTGCTAGGAGTCTTATCTAAGGTTACCCTCATAGATTCCTGGGCCTTTTCTATTGTGCTAGGTCTCTAGCTCTTCCCAAAGATGCCCCCCATACACACACACGCAACTTCCCCACTCGATTCTCCACCTACTTCAAATCTCCCATTCCTACTCTACCCAGTTCCTCTATATACCCCCAATGTATAATCCATTTCTACTTCTCAGTGAAATTTACTCATTCTAACTTTGAGTCCTTCTTGATTCTCAGCTTCTTTGGGTCTGAGGATGGTAATCCTGCATATTATGACTAATATCCATTTATAAGTAAGTATATACTGTGTTTGTCCTTCTGGGTTTGTGTTACCTTATTCAGGATGATCTTTTCTAGTCCCATCTATTTGCCTTAAAATTTCATGATGTCATCAATTTTAATGGATGAATAATACTGCATTGTGAGCCACATTTTTTTTATCCATTCTTCAGTGGAATGTGGAATGCTATATAGGTTGCTTCCAGTTTCTGTCAATTACTAATAAAGCTGCTATGATAATGGGCAAATGTTCTTTTAGTATGTTCGAGCTTCTTTTGTGTATATGCCCAGGAGTGGTATATCTGAGTCTTGAGTTAGACCTATTCTCAATTTTCTGAAAATTCAAGAATTTATTTCCAAAGTGGTTGCACAAGTATGCACCCTAGCGCACAATGGAAGGGTGTTCACTTTGATCCACATCTTGCCAGCATGAGCTATCATTTGAGTTTTTAGACTTAGTCATTCTAACAGGTATAAGATAGAATCTCAGAACCATTTTCATTTATGTGTTCCTGATGACTAGAGATGTTGAACATCTCTTTAAGTGTTTCTTGGTCATTATAGATTACTGTGTCTTGAATTTTCTGCTTAGATCTAAACTCCATTTTTGGACTGGATTATTTGGTTCCTTAAATTCTCTTTATATATTTTGGATATCAGACTTCTGTCAGATGTGAAGTTAGTGAAAATATTTTCCCATTATATGGGCTGCCATTTTGTACTTTTTAAAATGATGTTATTAGCTTTACAGAAGCTTTTCAGCTTCCTTAGGTATTATTTGTTACTTGCTACTCTTAGTACCTGAGCCATTGGTGTTCTGTCCAGGAAGTCATCTCCCATGACAATGAGTTCGAGGATATTCCCCACTTTCTATCAGATTTAATGGATTTAGTTTTATGTTGAAATCATTAATGCACTTGAGTTTATGTATCATAGATAGATTTTGAAATAATTGTTTTCTTCTGCATGAAGATAGCCAATTAGACCAGCAACACTAGTTGAAGATGTTTCTTTTTTCCATTTTTATAGTTTTGTCTTCTTTGTCAAAAACTAAGTGTCCATAGGTATGGGAATTTACTTATGGGTCTTTAATACAATTCTGTTGATCAACCTGTCTGTTTTTATGCGAATTCCATCCAGGTTTGTACTACTGTTGCTCCTTTGTACAACTTAAAATCAGGGATGGTGATAACTCCAGAAGTTCTTGCATTTTGCAGGATTGTTTTTGCTATCTTAAACAATATTTTTTTTGTTTTTTTTTCTATATGTAGGTGAGTATGCATCTTTCAGGATTGGTAAAGAATAGTGTCACAATTAAGATGGGAATTGCATTGAAACTGTAGATTGTTTTTGCTAAGATGATAATTTTTACTCTATTAATCCTACTGATCCATGAGTATGGGAGATATTCCCATTGTCTGGTATTTTCTTCTATTTCTTTCTTCAAAAATTTGAAGTTCTTGTCATAGAGGCATTTTACTTGCTTGGATAGAATCACAGCATTCTATTGTATATTATTTGTGGCTATTGTGAAATTTTTATTTTCTTAATTTCTTTCTCAGCTAATTTATCATTTGTATAAAGTGTGCCAACCAATTTTATAGTTAATTTTTGTATCTAGCCACTTTGCCAAAAGTGGATATTAGCTGAAGAAGTTCTCTGGTGTAAGTTTTGGGGTCACTTATTCATATTAATGTATCATTTGCAAATTGCAATACATTGACCTGTTGTTTTCTAATTTGTATCTTTTTTAACACCTTCAGTTATCTTATTTCTTGAGTTAAAACTTCAAATAATATATTCAATAAATAAGAGAATGTACATCTGTGTCTTGGCCCTTATTATAGTGGAATCGCTTTAAGTTTCTCTCCATTTATTTTTATGTTGGCTTTTGTCTTTATGTATATTGTCTTTATTGTTTAGGTATGCCCATTGTATCCCTGATCTCAACAAGACTTTTATCATGAGGGAGAGTCAAATTTTGTCAAAACCTTTTTCAGCATTTAATGAGATGATCTTATGTTTTTCTTTCATTTTCTTCAGCTCATTTATATGGTGGATTATGTTGATGGATTTTTGCATGTTGAACTACCCCTGAATCTCTCAGATGAAGCCTATTTGAACATGCTGGACAATGATGATGATGATGATGATGATGATGATGATGATGATGATGATGATGATGTGTGTATGTATCTGTGTGCATGTGTGTGTGACTACTTAGATTTGGATTCTAATTCACTAAGTATTTTAGTATCAGTGTTCACAAGGGAGATTAGTCTGAAATACTTTTTCTGTGTTGACTCTTTGTATGGTTTATGTACCAGGCTTACTATGTTCTCATAAAGTGACTTTGAGAGATATTAAAGACTAATGATTATTACTTCCTGATATTTTGATATTTGTGGTAGTAGTAGTAATAGTAGTAGTAGTAGTAATAGAGGTGTGCGTGTGTGTGTGTGTGTGTGTGTGTGTGTGTGTGAGTGTGTACTTCCCTTCTTTGAATTTTGCTATGTGAACTTATTTATTTCCTGTGTTTTCTTGGGTGCAGTTAACCACCATGGGTTAGAGTTTTCTTTCTAATATCCTCCATAAAGCTAGATTAATGAATAGATATTTTTAAACTCTGATTTCATCATGGAAAATGTTGTTTTCTCCATTTATGGTGATTCAAAATTTCACTGTGTACAGTAATCTGGGTTGGCATCTGTGGATTCTTAAAGACTGAAAGATATCTACATAGCCTGTTCTGGCTTTTAGAATCTCTATTGAAAAGTCAGGTGAAATTCTAACAGGTCTGCCTTTATATTTATTATTAATCCTTTTTCACTTTTGGCTTCAATGTTTTCTTTGTTCTGTACATTTAGTGTTTTGATTACTTTGAGGGAGGAGGATTTTTTTGGCTGAGGTCTAGCCTTCACTTGAGAGAGGATCTTGAGGAAGCTGTGAATGGGAGAGGGCAAAGAATAATTCAGAGTTGGTGACGGGTACAAGCTGATAGCTCCTTAGTATCCTTTAGATAACTCTCTGTTGAAAAATGAAGCCCAGGCTTTTGTTTACTACAACTTCATAAACTACTTCCTTTGAAGCTGCCTAAGAGTTCAATCATCTATCCTACGTTTGTCTTGATCATTCCACAAATCAGCACTTGCTCCTTGATTCTCTGCAGTAGAAACTGATATACAAAACATATCTGGGGCAAATGAACCAGAAAGCAAATATGTTTTTTTTTAACATAGCAATACTATGTGGTTAGCTGGGCACAGTGCTTGTGGTTGCCAAGTCTAGACATAGAGGCCATTTTTATGTGAGAAAGTTAGCTTTAAATGTAATACACACACACACACACACACACACACACACACACACACACACATATGCAATTCAGTAAGCTCTTGTTTATGTTGATCCAACCAGCATTCCAATACATGTTTAAAATTCTCAGCTACCTCAATGCATTTTTTAATCCTTAATTTTTTTCTTTTTTTATCTCCAAGTTTTATTATTAGAAAATATTAAGTGATTCCCAAATGTAGGATTAGCATTAAACCATCATCGTTTTCTCAATACCAGATCTTTGTTCATCCCAACCACTTTTTGGATCACATATATAAGTACATTCTTTAGGAAGTAGAATATCTCGAACAAATTTAGTTGTTGATGGCTTCCACAGAGAAGAGAAACATTTTACTATTTATATTATATAATCATCTATCTAAGCCTTGTTTTTTAACTATTCCTTTCTTTTATTCAGAAAGGATATCCTTGGTTATCTAGGTTTTTCCCTTTATTGACAAAAATAATGTCTCCTTTCTTAATATCTTTCTGATTAAGCTGACTCATTAGTACAGCTTCCTCTGTTCTTTCAGGTCCATGAAGCTCTTCATACAATTCATATTGCATTCTTATATTTTGCACAGTGAGAAATCTTGTAAAGAACAGTTCTTACACTAATTTGAACTTCTGTTGAACTCATGTTTTCAAAGTTCTTTCCTAAAGCCTTAAGGCCTGTCTGAAAGGTCACAATGTCACCATATTGCTGAATATCATCAGATACATTGCCACTTCTGGAATCATGCCGTTTCTGATTATCATGGAGTCATTAACCTTAACAAGGAGAACATCCCGCCAAAGGAGGAAGATGGAATAAAATATGTACATTATTATGCAAACAATCTTTATACCTACAGCAACCATCAACATTTGAGGAGACCCACTTCCTGTTGGCTCTGATACAGGGGAGAAACCATCCCTTCCATGACTGGACCTGGCAGATTTCTGTTTGGGTCCAATCTTTTAGTTGTTCTGTAAGGTTCTTGTATATTTATAGGCATCTCCTATTTTTAGTTAGGGAAATTTTCTTTTATGATTTTGTTGAAAACTTCTGAGCCTCTAAGCAGGGAAGCTTCTACTGCTATTCCTATTACTCTTTTTTTTATTTTTTTAACTTGAGTATTTCTTATTTACATTTCAAGTGTTATTCCCTTTCCCGGTTTCCGGGCCAACATCCCCCTAATCCCTCCCCCTCCCCTTCTTTGTAGGTGTTCCCCTCCCCATCCTCCCCTCCATTGCCGCCCTCCCCCCAACAATCACGACTATTCCTATTACTCTTAGGTTTGATCTTTTTATGTTGTCCTAAATATTCTGGATGTTTTATGCCACAAAATTTTTAGAGTTGACATTTTCTTTGACTGATGTATTTATTTCTTCTATGCTATCATCTATGCCGTAGATTGCGTTTCTCATTTCTTGTATTTTGTAGGTGATGCTGGCACCTGCAGTTCATGTTCTCTTACCTAGGTTTTCCATATCAAGGATTCTCTCAGTTTGTTTTCTTTATTGCTTGTATTTTCATTTTCAGATCTTGAACAGTTTATTCATTGTCTTCACCTACTTGATTGTATTTACCTGTATTTCTTAAAAGATTTAACATTTACAATTTAAAGGTCTCTGTCATCTTCATAAAATGAGATTTTTTTTCTCCTCTTTTAGTTTATTAAGATCACAATCAAGGTAGAGCCTAGAACCAGGAGGTTCCCACATTGCAACTAGAATCCAGCAGTCTCAGTTAACGATCTCAGATCTTAAATGTGCTTTTCAAACATTAGGTATCTTTTTTCATCTTTATTAAATTGGGTATTTTTTTTTTTATTTATTTTTTTTTATTATTATTAACTTGAATATTTCTTATATACATTTCTAGTGTTATTTTTCCTTTCCGCAAACATCCCCCCCCCTTTCCTTATGGGTGTTATCCCCATCCTCCCCCCATTGTCGCCTCCCCCAACAATCTAGTTCACTTTCAGTCTTAGGATACCCAGGGCTTCCCTTCCACTGGTGCTCTTTTTTTTTTTTTTTATTAACTTGAGTATTTCTTATATACATTTCGAGTGTTTTTCCCTTTCCCGGTTTCCTTACTAGGATATTCATTGCTACCTATGAGGTCAGAGTCCAGGGTCAGTCCATGTATAGTCTTTAGGTAGTGGCTTAGTCCCTGGAAGCTCTGGTCGCTTGGCATTGTTGTACATATGGGGTCTCGAGCCCCTTCAAGATCTTCCAGTTCTTTCTCTGATTCCTTCAATGGGTGTCCTATTTTCAGTTCAGTGGTTTGCTGCTGGCATTCGCCTCTGTGTTTGCTGTATTCTGGCTTAAGGGCATTTTCTTGTGTTTTAGCTGTGTTAGGATAGATTTCCTGGGCTTCCATGGTTGGATAGCTGGGCTCTGGTACTATCATATTGCCTTGGCTCTAGTTGATTATGTTCTTGTGCTGAATTTTACCTATCTGAATTTGTGGTTATTATAGGTTTAGATAATGTTTTCTGAGTTTATCCTTATTGGATGAGTGGGATTTTTTTCTGATGTTTCTCCCTTGGTTTCTGTTTTCTCTGTCTTTTGTCATGAGTGTTCTTAGGTTCTAGTGACTACTGATTCTTGAAGTCCATAGGGTGTTTCCCATGGGATTTTTGTGGTCTCTATAAACTTTTCAGTTTTGGATGCCAACCTTGCCTCTGTGGCTCCTAGAACCAGCATGACCTGGTGTCTCTGGTACCAGAGCAGCCTTTATGAAAGCAGATAGAGTTGTAGGCTGGAAAATGAAGACCAGGGCATGGGTTGCAGTTTAAGGCTGTTGGGTTCATTCTAAGAGTACTTGGCAGGCTTGGGCTAGGCCTCATCTGGTTGACCCTGGTGCTGGCAGGCCTCCAGGAAAGCAAGCAGAGTTGTAGGCCATGAAATGTAGCATACAGGACAAGGTGAAGTTTATTGTTGTTTAGTATGCTTTTTGGAAACTTAGCTAGAATGAAATTGATGTCGCTACTTCAGAGCTTGCCTGAGCTCCCCTCACAGCACCAACCAAAGTACCCAGAGGAAGTCACACTGAACCATTCCAACATTCTCAGCAACAAAGCTGATAAATTCTGGATTTTTTCTTTTATTGGATATTTTCTTTATTTACTTTTCAAATGTTATCCTCTTTCTCAGTTTCTCCTCAGGAAACCCCCTATCCTATCCCATCTCCCCCTCTTTCCATGAGGGTGCTCCCATACCCACCTACCCACTCCATCCTGCCTCTCTGTCCTGGCATTCTCCTACACTGGGGCATCGAGCCTTCACAGGACCAAGAGCCTCTCCTCGCATTGATGCCTGACAAGGCTATTCTCTGCTACACGTGGAGCTGTAGCCAAGGGTCACTCTATGTGTACTCTCCAGTTGGTAATTTAGTCCCTGGGAACTATGGGGTATCTGGTTAGTTGATATTGTTGCTCTTCCTATGGGGTTGTGAACTCCTTCAGCTCCTTCAGACCTTTCTCTGACCCCTCCATTGGGGACCCTGTTCTCAGACCAATGGTTGCCTGTGAGCAGCTTCCTCTGTATTTGTCAGGTTCTGGTATAGCTGCTCAGGAGACAGCTATATCAGGCTCCTGTCAGCATGCACTTCTTGGCATCTACAATAGTGTCTGGGTTTGGTGGACTGTATATGGGATGGATCCCCTGGCAGGGCAGTCTCTAGAGGGCCTTTCTTTCAATCTCTGCTCTACATTTTTCTCCATATTTCCTCATGTGACTATTTCTCCCCCTTCTAATAATGTCTAAAGCATCCACAAGAAGGTTTTCCTTTTTCTTGAGCTTCATGTGGTTTGTAAAGTGTATCTTGGGTATTCCAAGCTTTTGGCCTAAAGATACAGCAGCATGTGTAATACAGAACCTTAAACTATCAGCTCTAAAAGATGCCTTTATATTATGCATTGATCAACCATTCTCACTAAAAAAAGAGAGAGAGAGAGAATTTAATTATACCAATAACAGTACTCAGGATCACATGAGTCATTTGCATTTTACTGTGTGTGTTGTGCACTACTTGAACATTTTAATAAAAAGAATTGCACTGGAAAATTTGTTCATTAAAGTATACGATTCAAATTTTATCAGCTACAGAAATGTGTCCCAAAATAGTAATAGATTATGCTCTCAGAGATATGATAATAATATAATACAAAGGGTTTTTTGACGACAAAATATTCATTGTTTTCCACTACCTGTATAATATAAAACTCATGCATTAAAACATTTAAATTTCCAGATTTAAAAATAAAAATATTATATATATATATATATGTGTGTGTGTGTGTGTGTGTGTGTGTGTGTGTATTCAAACATCTGAATTATCATTTTAAGAAAGACCATAATCACTAATATTCATTGTCATGCTTGGTGACTCACAATTTCTATAAAAGTACCCTCCACACATCATATACTATTTCTGATACTAACTTAAGATCATTTTCATTATTCTTCCACTTGATATGTGAAAGAAAATGAGTTGTCTAATCTTGGTTAATGTAGGACCACAAAAAAGATGGCATGTTTTGATGGCTTTACTTCCTCCCTAGAGGAAATCAGTATTCTCTCTTAGCTCGGGGAATATTAGAGCTAGTGGACAGAAGAAGATTTGCTCCTGACAGTATGAAGCTTTCCTTGTCCGTAGGGTATACTGTGGACCTATTTCTTGCAAAGTAAAATGTTTCGCCTGGAGATATAAAGTCGCCTCATGAGCATCACAATTGTACACTACTCCTGTGCTACCCAAATTGCTCTCTCTCTCTCTTTTTCTCATTTTCATGGCCTCTTTTTCTTTATTTTAGAAAATGAGATGTCATTAAAAACAAACAAAACAAAAATCACACTCTGTAATCTCATAAAGCTTATAAGCCTTGGGTATTTTGGCAAATTATTAGATTTACAGAGTCCTCCTCCAGGTTCTATGAACAGATACATAGTGACTGTAGGGAAGACACTCTGGTGGAGCATTCTGGAAGCTGGGCAGGTGTACAAAGGCTACAACTGCTGTGAGTCATTACTCATGCTAGGATCAGTGAGGTTTTTCTTAATGTATCTGCTCTTTAGTCACCCATGTTCTTACAAAGAGCCTGTCTCCTAATTTACTGTACGTAATTCTAATAATTCCGTGGGTTCAATAGGTTAGATGTGAGTGGAATTATTTCTGTCATTTGTTCCCTGTCTGGAGTAAACAGATTTTTTTGCAGAAAACATATGTAACAGATGGAAAATAATTTGTATTAACAAGCTGTCTTTCAGGTGAAATAAGGAAACTACGAAAGATCCACAAAAATTCTATCTCAAGATAATATGCTATGGTCAGTTTTTGCAGTCTGCCTACTAATTATTTTTGGTTTTTAATTAAATTTTTTCTGGTCTACTTTCAGATATTTTTTTAGCTCTCTATATATCAGAGATAACGTGTGTGTGTGTGTGTGTGTGTGTGTGTACACTATTTTTTAACAGATAAGTTTTCTAAGAAATTAGCCATGAAACAACTGATTCTATTAAATAGTTAGATGTATACTTACTCCTGGAAGAGTACATGCAATGTATGAGCAGGCTTATTTTCACAAGGATCATCAGTACTTGGTAAGATACATCAGCTTTTCTCTACCCTAGTAGAGTTCATCACATGTGAAACTGTGTTAATATCATTACAAAAAAGGGGGGAGGGAGAAAAAAGAAGGAGGAACAAGAGGGAGGGAAACGGGTAGGAGGAGTGGGAAGGCTGTACATTGTATATCCATGTTTCTGTTGAGAGCACAATCAAATGCATGTTGTGAAGAGACATGAGTGGAGGTCAGAAAATAATCACAGGTATCAGTGATTGTCTGCTAGATGCCATGCGTCAGAGCCACCTGTCCTTTTTCTCCATGTATGCAACTCATGTGGCAAAAGCACTGCTAGACATTTTCCTGTCTCCAGCTCCCATATTGCATGGGGCACTATGATTACACTGAGCACAGCATCAGGTATCAGGATCTACTTGAGATCTGGTAACCAAACTCAAGTCCTCAAACTCATAGTATCTTCTGTCCACTGTGCTGCATCCCCAGGCCAACATCACATAAGATCTCATTCACACCAGCGATGAAGTCAACTTTTCTCTCTGCTCCCTCTTATCAAAAAATGAAGGTTAACTTCTAATAGGGTGGCTAGTTTTTAAGCATTTTGCAAATCCTGGCCAAAAAACAAATGCAGTTTAAATGAAAACTTGGAGAGCATGGGGAATTTTTATGAAATCTCTGTGGACATTTACTTCTTACTGTTTTGGCAATGTAAATAAGAATTAGCATATAATGGGGCAATTTTTTAAATTACTAGTATAACTTATGAAAGTCAATTGATGTTTTACTTTTTAATGAAAAACATGTTATTTTTAGATATAAAATGTATTTTCATGTGCATTAAAATTAAATTTAATTATTAAAAACCTCTCTCATTCAAGTTTTTTAACTTGAGTGTTCAGATGTAAACCAATATTAATTATACAAATATTTATCACATTTATCAATGTAAATATGCAAACTTTTATATTTATAAATTATTTTATCCATCAGTAATAAACATTTCTGAAATCTCTCATTATTCAGGTTTTGAGGTAGAAGATGATTCTTTTCAATCACATGAAAAAAAACCAGCCTTAGTTAGACTGTGTTCCTAAACAAAAAAACAAAAACAATAATTAAAGTATTGTTTCGATCTTTTAAATAAAATCCTCTGTATTTTGTTCTTCTGTGAAATTTTCTAAGAGTGACCACCACTATATATAGTTGAAACTATCAAGAGAGATGGGCTGGAGGAAAGTGTGTGGAAAGGACAAATGGAAACAGTATCAGTGTGATCTTCCAAGTGTATATGCCATGTTAACAAACTGAAATATGATTATTAACTCAGACCTTTAAGACAAGTTTTAGCATATTGAATATAGAACTAGTGAACCAGAATATAAATAACCAAAATTAACTTCTATTGATGACATATATATATATATATATATATATATGTGTGTGTGTGTGTGTGTGTGTGTATATATGGCTCATTTAATGTTTTATTTTTAGCTATACTAAATTAAAACTAAAATATAAAAATAAGGATGTCTGTCTCTTTCAATGAAAATTTAATTTAAATATTTCAAGTGGAAAAGCATTGTGTGGTTTGGAGTGAGACATGTCCCTTATAAACTGACGTGTCAGTCATGCTGTAAGGAGAGGTAATGGGAGTTTTTGAGGTAGATTCTAGTTTGAAGTAAGTAACTGAGGCCACCTTTGCACGTTCATCCCTCTGTGAGTTCACTGTGTGCTGTTGAAGATGTGATCACTTGCCTTCCTTCTTATGTCTGACTCTTGCTGCAATGCTCCTCTGCCGCAGTGGAATCATACCCTGCTATCACTGTAAGCTAATTAAACTTTTTTTCACACATTAGTTTTGGTTATGATATTTTATCACAGCAACAGAAAGGTTACTAATAAGAGCATCAGTAATGCATACAAATATATGTGAAAGGGAATTTATCTTTTATGCTTATATTTGAATAAAATTTTCTGCAAAGTTTGATTTCTTAGTTACTATACAGCTTTTCATAGAAAATTTATTATTAATAAATTTGGACTATAATAAATACACTTAGTCCAGCTAAGCCATATTAACTTGGGAGAGAAGAATCAAAGCCAGTGTCAATGGCAAAATGCTCCCATGTTAATATATAACCTGTGGTCTTCCAAATAATCCAGAAACATCACACAAATAACATACCCACATGCTCAAGGGGACTACTGTATTTTGAATGACTAAAACTACTTTGATGTAGTTATAAGCTAAAGGGCATATGGAAAAATAAGTTGTAACATATCTATATTAATTCTAGGCAAGGGGATTCTAGTGATAAATTATTTATACAAATTAAAGATGACACTGCAGGGCTTCCCCTGCCTATTAAACCTAGATGTTTATAAAAAACAACTTAACTTCAACATGTTTTCTTATTTCTTAGACTTTATTTCTCTAAGAGCACATCAATGCAATAAAGATTAACACTCTTTTCATGATATTTTAGAACAGATATTTCCTACTTAATACCCTACCTCAAGAATAGGGAAGTATTAAGTTTAACTTTATGAGAATAAAATTTATTAAGCTGCTGATATAATTTATGACTGATATCTAATATCCAGATGAATAAAAGTGATTAAAGGTTTCACAGAAGATACTTTAGAAGGTCCTGTGGAGTCGTTTGTATTGTCACAAGAAAAGCAAACAGTGGGAACTGAAAATATCTTTACCATTTGGACCTAAGTCGTACTGTAGCTTTTCCCCAAGAAGTGAGCAATAATAGCTACAGAATACGCAATGACAGTGGGAATTGCCTTCAGCCATGGGCCAAGAACTGTCCAATTACCAGCTCTCTGAGAGAAAGTAAACATTCAAGGAACATTTTTCAGCTTTGATTTGACAAATTTATTGTTTTCTATAATAAAATTCTACTAAGAGTGATATTAATGATATTAAGCTTCCAACACAGATGATGATGGAGAAGAGTTTAGCCCCATGAAGCTACAGAAGGCTGTGCTACAGAAACTTTCTATAGCTGTGAATTTGAAATATTGTATAGAGTGTGCAGAGTACTGAAGGAGTAGGATAATACATGAGAAGGAACCAAATTTCCCATTGAAATGATAGAGCCTTGCCAAGACATCAGGTGCCATACCCCAACAGGGTTATGTAGAACAAACTTTTACTCATAAACCCTCCTGTGACACAGTTAAGAGGCGTTTTCCCTTCCTGGCTTAGTTAACTTCTCCAGAATAATTTAGCTGCAACTGTTCTCAATTGGTTTCTCCTTCATAATGATGTATACTTGGTTTGTTTTGCAGGTAATCCTGTCATTGGCTTCCACAAGACCATTCTCCCTTTATGTCAGGTCTGGAATAAATAGAAATTAAAAGGTTAAAACTCCTTTTTACATTTTTATAAGTTAAATCAAATTGACTGTCATCTTTTTTATCAGCTACTTATGGCACAAAGATATCCTATTAGGATTAAGCATTTTAAGGACAATCTGACTATGTTCAAGTTTCTTAGAGACTTGAACTCTCTCAAAATTATAACACATGTAGCTCATATAAATTACCTTCAAATTCCATATTAAAATGATTTTTTAACTATTCTAGATAGACTCGCCACACACCACTCCACCCATCAACTGTTTTCATTCCGTGCCAAAGTAGCTTCAGAATTCAAACCGTAAACTTCCTTAGGGGGCCTTCAGAGAGCAATCACTTGTCTTGCACAGGATCATCATTCTCTCATGGGCTTGCTTCAGTTTTGGGATAGTCCAAATGTTAAGTCATATTGCATGCATCTTTCCTTACCAGTTTAACAACACAACAAAACCTCAATGCTTGAGATTGTTTGTTTGTTTGTTTGTTTGTTTTTTTAATACGAAAATGTTGGTTATAAAGTTTAGTCTTCTGATGATGCACACTGTTTTGCCTTCTAACTCAGTAAGTTCCCGAAGAATGTTCATTCACCACTTGGAAAACAAGCCTTTAGATACTTAGAGGTGTCTTGATAAGGGTGCAATTTGTGTCCTGTTGGGAACTGTTCTTTGTATTATTAAGAAATAATATAATTTTAAAATGTTAAAAGATAAACCATGTCTAAGAGCATAGAAGTACTGGGCACTAATCCTATTCTAATCTAAAGCTTTATTCATGTAGTCTTTCCATTAAAATAAGAATGAAATAATTGCTATATGTTATTAACTATTACCAAGTGTTATTTTACTGGAACATTCATTAATTCTTAGACCAAACTCAATTCATTTTTCTTATTCAATATCATAATAAACACAGCTATCATGATAAATAAAGTTATCATAATAAACAAAGTTTATAATTAATGCAAAAATATTATACTCAAATTTAAATTATTATATAATTGAAACAACACATAATAATTATCATAACTCTTCTAAATAGAAAACCATATAATAGAACACATTACATTTACACCAAAAATGTAGGTCGTTTCATTCTTGTTTAGATATTTGCTTCCATTGGTCTATTATTTAATAAAATAATACTACTTCATTTGGAGAATATATTCTACTTCATTTCATTTGCTCTCAACTCCTAATGAATATGAGAAAGCATACTTTAATGTGTAGAGGAATTTCAATATAGTAAAATGGCTATTCTGGCAAGAGATTACATCCAAAGACTTTGTGATCCAGCTGTAATGCAGAGGCACCCTTAGTGCATATCTTCAAGGTAAAATGAGCTTGTAAAAGGAAACAGACATATTTGAAAGTGATGTCTGATTGAGGGGCAGACAAAGTGATGAATTAGAGAAAGATTTGACAGAATGGGTAAAAGATAGGAGACACCCAACTCTCTTGAGAACAGGACATGAAAGAGAAGTTGCTTAAGACCAGAGCAGGGAGAAAGAGGTCAGTTAATCAAGTCAGTTGGAGTCAGTGAGTTGTGTCCATTGTAGTAGAATTGAGTTTGTTCATGAGTTCATGAAGTTCAGTGTAGGTCAGCAGAGGCAGTTGAAGGCAGATTAGAAGGAGTCAAAAGCTTAGAACACATTTCCAGTATTAGATTGAGGCCAGTAAGAGTAATTCAGGAGAAGCTGAGATGAGTCTTATTGAATTCAGGCATCTTGGAGAGGAGTTTGGCCCATAGCAGCTGAGTTGAATCAGCTAGCCAGAGTTCAGATAGAATTAAAAAATGTGAGCTTACTTAGCAGTAAGCTTCCAAGATTTATAAAAGATATTAATATATCAATATATTGAATTATGTAGTCATATTAATTATAATTTAGAATATAAAATATACTTTACAATAAATACAAATTAAAATTATATTATCAGTATAATGTTCAAAAATCTATATTGCAAAAGCTTAAAACACAAACTTAAAACATTTGTTGAAACAAAAAAAATCAGTGCTTTTTGTGTACTTAAGGATAGTGATTATGAAATTAGTCTCACATGGTTGTGTTTACGTACACATGTGTTGGTTACTTTATATTATTTTCTCAAACCTAGACTATTGAGTTATTTTAAGAACAAATCAATAAAAATAATTCCCAAAAACTAAGAAAATATTGCAGACCACTAGTGTGAGTCACTTTCTTCTTAAAAATATAAGGCTTTTACATTATCACAAATGTTCAAAACTGGAAAGAAAATTGTTAAACATTCACAACAGATTCTTAAAAATACACATTTAATGAAAATGAGAGCTACTCTAATTGTTATACTGAATGATAATTTGTCAATTGTTAATTCACCCATTCATAAAATTCACCAACATGCTGTACTTATTTTCTTTTTTTACCAGATACTATTCTAGCAAGTAAAACTGGAGGAATTAAGATAGTCTGGGTTACATCACTTAGGATCCTATTTTGTAGTTCATCCATTTGTCTGCAAGATTCATGATGTCCTCATTTTTAACAGCTGAATAGAATTCAACTGTGTAAATGAACCACATTTTCAGCATCCATTCTTCCATTGTGGGACATCAGAGTTCTTTCCAGTTTCTGACTATTATAAATAAGATTGCTATGAACAGTTAAGCAAAGTCCTTGTGGGATGGTGGAACATCTCTTGTGTACATGCCCAGAGTCGTATAGCTAGGTTTTGAGGTAGAACTATTCCCAATTTTCTGAGAAACTCCCAAATTGATTTCCAGATTGGTTGTAGTTTTCCTCCTGCCAGCAATGAGAGTATTCCCTTTCTCCACAAATCATCAGTTTTTTCTTTTTCTTTTCTTTTTTTTTTTTTATTAACTTGAGTATTTCTTATATACATTTCGAAAGTGTTATTCCTTTTCCGGTTTCGGGCAAACATCCTTCCCCTCTCCTTCTTTATGGTGTTCCCCTCCCATCCTCCCCCATTGCAGCCTCCCCCCAACAATCTAGTTCACTGGGGTTCAGTCTTATGCAGGACCCAGGGCTTCCCTTCCATCCATCCCCCATTGCCGCCTCCCCAACAATCTAGTTCACTGGGGGCTCAGTCTTAGCAGGACCCAGGGCTTCCCCTTCCACTGGTCTCTTGAGTATTTTATCTTAGTTATTCTAATAGTTGTAAGATGGAATTTCAGTGTCGTGATTTGCATTTCCTTTATAACTAAGGAAAATAAACATTTCTTTAAGTGTTTCTTGGCCCTTACAGATTTTTTTTTGAGAATTCTGTTTGTCTCTGTACCCAATTTTTACTGGATTTTTTGGGCTTTTGGTGTATAACTTCTTGAGTTCTTTATATAGTTTGCATTTAGCCCTCTGTCAGATGTAGGGTTGGCAGAGATTTTTCCCATTCTGTATGCTGCTATTTTGTCCTATTGACAGTGTCCTTTGCCTTATAATAGCTGTTCAGTTTCATGAGGTCCAATTCATTAACTTGATTCTAGTGCCTGAGTTACTGGGTGTTCTGTCCCGAAAGATGTCTCCTGTACCAAGTCATTCAAGGATAGTATATTCTTTCTTTTCTATTAGATATAATATATCCAGTTTTATTTTGAGGTCTTTGATCCATATGGATTTGAGAAATTTTAACATGACCTAGGTATAGAGGTATATATGATAGATATATACATTGGATCAATTCTGCTAATAAATAATTATAATTTAAAATATTAGATTATATACTATATTATTTTATTTTCATTCAAAGCAAAATATGCCACAAATGAGATGTGTGCTTTCAATTTACATAGAAATATAAACCATGGTGATTGTTCAGCATAATATAATACATCATTCAGTGGTTTTCAGAGTTGGTCAACATTTTCATTTTATATTAGTCAGTCTTGAAAATGGCATTTTGCATAAATACTCATATAACATATCATGAGTTTTTCAATAACTTTGCATATGTTTGTGTAATACAAATTTGCAGTCATTAGTAGAATAATTTAAAAAGAAATTGTTTATACGACTTTCTTAAACTGATGTAAAAACCCATTCAATAATTTCTTTAAATGAAATGCAAGTCAAACAGCAATTTCTAGGTCAAATACTCTGACATAATGCATACAAGGGAATGTAATTTAAATGTTGAGAAATATTGGAGGAAAAATATTGAAAGTCCTTATTTTCTATAAGTAAACCTGTACATTTCTTTTAAAAGAAAACGCCCTGTTTTCACAATAAGACAGCAATTCATAGCACACAATACTCTCATGTCCTTCCTGGGTTGTTTAAGGCAGTGTTCGCTGGTACTGTATTATATAAAGCAAGTGCAGCTTAGAGTCTACAAATACCAGGATCAGAACGAAGGTTCCAGTGACATCATTAAACGCAACATTGACATGCACTGTCAAAAATACTTTAGATATTTTCCAGTTCCATCCATTCTACAGCAAATACATAGGTGAATGACAGTAGCAAACCACTGAACTGAGAACAGGACCCCCGTTGAAGGAATCAGAGAAAGGACTGAAAGAGCTTGAAGGGGCTCGAGACCCCTTATGAACAACAATTCCAACCAACCAGAGCTTCCAGGGACTAAGCCACTACCCAAAGACTATACATGGACTGACCCTGGACTCTAACCTCATAGGTAGCAATGAATAGCCTAGTAAGAGCACCAGTGGAAGGGGAAGCCTTAGTCTTGCCAACACTGACCCCAGTGAACAGGGATTGTTGGGGGAGGAAAATGGGGAGGATTGGGAGGGGAAACACCCATTAGAAGGGAGGGGGAGGGTTAGGGGGGGATGTTGGCCTGAAACCGGGAAAGGGAATAAAATTGAAATGTAAATAAAAACACCCAATTGCCCTTTCCCCTGGCTGGCAGAGCAGAGGCTGCAAGATGCCTGGAGTTACTGTAAAAGACTTTAACCAGCAGGAGTTCGTCAGAGCTCTGGCAGCCTTCCTCCAAAAGTCTGGGAAGCTGAAAGTCCCCGAATGGGTGGACACAGTCAAGCTGGCCAAACATAAAGAGCTTGCCCCATATGATGAGAACCAGTTCTACACACGAGCTGCTTCCACAGCACGGCACCTGTACCTCCGTGGTGGTGCAGGGGTTGGTTCCATGGCCAAGATCTAAAGAGGTCAGCAGAGAAACGGTGTTAGGCCCAGCCACTTCAGCAGAGGCTCTAAGAGTGTGGCCGGCCGGGTCCTCCAAGCCATGGAGGGGCTGAAAATGGTGGAAAAGGACCAAGACAAAGGCCGCAAGCTAACACCTCAGGGACAGAGAGACCTGGACAGGATCGCCGGACAGGTGGCAGCTGCCAACAAGAAGCATTAGAACAAAGGATGTTGGGTTAATAAATTGCCTCACTCATTAAAAAAAAGAAATACCCAATTTAATAAAGATGGAGGAAAAACCTTTAGATTCATTATCTGTTTGATTTTAACTTAATTTCTGGCCATTGAATATCCAGAAAACTTTTCAACTGGAAGTTTTTATGCTCAATACAGAGTTCTACTGCAGTTCCATATGGGGTTGTAAGCTTATGAAGCTATGATATTCAGAACCAAAGAGGCTGGCAGTTTACCAGGGGAGCTTTGGAAACTTCTACACTACAAGGCTGGGATTCACTAAATAGGAATGACTGGGACAGGCTTCACCAAAGGAACACAATATATCTGACTTCCTTTTTGAATGATCATTGATGCAAACTTGAAAAGTATCTGCCTTCTATATAAAAAACAGTGCCAAAATATGTAGAAGCTGGGCCCTCTATAGTGTTCAGCAGTCATTGAAGAATTGGAAGGAGAGTATCATGAGGAAAAAGAGGTATAGAATAAAATGAGTAAAGTTAAGTTACCTGGGTGTATTTGGCAATAAAATATATTTTCTATGTAATTACTGCAGAATACCGATAGAGGGCCAAGGAAAACAAGTGTGATATATTTTAAGGGTGAAGTAAACCTCTCATGGACATACTGTGAGATAAGGAGACGGTTTTTGCAGCAGGGAAAGGCAAACTGCAGACTGCTGCAAAACCCCTGTCTCCTCACCTCACAGAGTGTTTACAGGGAATGCTTATCACACAGCATGATAATAGGTGGGGCTCTCTTCAATTCTCATCAGACAGTATTTTGGATTTTATAGGACATGTAACTTAGTATAGCAGATAAATATGGCTTTTAATTCTCAACAATTATGCTATCATAGATGAGAATTCAATCCCATGTGGGAGGCTTTACTCACTACCTCAACAAAGGACATATGTTGCAAGGGACATGCACTTCTCAAGAATTGGCAAGAACTTCTATTTTTTACTGGGACTGCTCTTCCTAGAATTTGTGGGACATGTATTAACAAAATGAGTATGTCTTCTGCACTCAAAAGACTTAGAGAGTACTTCAAACAGCTGGTCGCTTGAGAGGAATAGAGTTCTTTGTCATGTCTTTTAAAGTTACATACATGTACATGTTGCTGTGTTTCTCCTTCAGATTGGCCCAGGTGCATTATTTTTTTATTTATTTTTTTATTAATGTGAGTATTTCTTATTTACATTTCGAATGTTATTCCCTTTCCCGGTTACTGGGCCAACATTTCCCCTTCTATATGACTGTTCCTTTCCCCATTCTCCTCCTATTACCGCCCTCCCCCCAAGAATCACGTTCACTGGGGGTTCAGTCTTAGCAGGACCAAGGGCTTCCCCTTCCACTGGTGCTCTTATGAGGCTGTTCATTGCTACCTATGAGGTTGGAGCCCAGGGTCAGTCCATGTATAGTCTTTGGGTAGTGGCCTAGTCCCTGGAAGCTCTGGTTGCTTGGCATTGTTGTTCATATGGGGTCTCGAGCCCCTTCAAGCTCTTCCAGTCCTTTCTCTGATTCCTTCAATGGGGGTCCTGTTTGTTCAGTGGTTTGCTGCTAGCATTCACCTATGTATTTGCTGTATTCTGGCTGTGTCTCTCAGGAGAGATCTACATCCCATTCCTGTCAGGCTGCACTTCTTTGCTTCATCCATCTTGTCTAATTGGATGGCTGTATATGTATGGGCCACATGTGGAGCAGGCTCTGAATGGGTGTTCCTTCTGCCTCTGTTTTAATCTTTGCCTCCCTATTCCCTGCCAAGGGTATTTTTGTTCCCCTTTTAAAGAAGGAGTGAAGCATTCACATTTTGATCATCCGTCTTGAGTTTCATTTGTTCTGTGCATCTAGGGTAATTTGAGCATTTGGGCTAATGTCCACTTATCAGTGAGTGCATACCATGTGTGTTTTTCTGTGATTGGGTTAGCTCACTCAGGATGATAATTTCCAGTTCCCTCCATTTGCCTATGAATTTCATAAAGTCATTGTTTTTGATAGCTGAGTAGTATTCCATTGTGTAGATGTACCACATTTTCTGTATCCATTCCTCTGTTGAAGGGCATCTGGGTTCTTTCTAGCTTCTGGCTATTATAAATAAGGCTGCTATGAACATAATGGAGCATGTGTCATTGTTATATGTTGGGGCATCTTTTGGGTATATGCCCAAGAGAGGTATAGCTGGATCCTCAGGCAGTTAATGTCCAATTTTCTGAGGAACCTCCAGACTGATTTCCAGAATGGTTTTACCAGTCTGCAATCCCACCAACAATGGAGGAGTGTTCCTCTTTCTCCACATCCCTGCCAGCATTTGCTGTCACCTGAGTTTTTGATCTTAGAGCTCAGGTGAATTATTAATTCATTATACTTTAATCAATATCACAGAGAACCCTATGGAGAGTCAAATCTCTGTCCAGTGTACTGCAGGAAGTCCTGACTTGTGAACTGTTTCTATAATAAAATGTATGTCCTAAGTATGTTGTGTGGCACTATGAGGTGGGAATTGTTTGCTTTGTTTTTCTTTTTTCATAAGTGTTGTTTGTAGTCTTTTAGTTTTAGGCTCTTGCATATTCTTGGGAGGATCCATACTTCTGCAGTGATACCACTACCCTCATTTCACAAAGTCTTGCTCTGAAGATGTGCGTTTCTCTATAACAGCACTTCTTATGCACAACTCATTTGACTTCACTGGTACGGAACATACAGATTTTGTTTGGGATAAAAGCTTTGATTTGAAGTGTACAATAGAGTATGGCTTCCCACAAGAGATGTATATGAGACAGGTAAATGAAGAGTTTGGGTAGGAATAGTTTCTCTTCTTGTGGCTGCTAATATCTCCTTTAAAATAAAAATAGGGGTTGGGGATTTAGCTCAGTGGTAGAGCGCTTGCCTAGCGAGCGCAAGGCCCTGGGTTCGGTCCCCAGCTCCGAAAAAAAAAGAAAAAAGAAAAAATAAAATAAAAATAACTTAATTTTTCTTGCTTTTGCCAATTTAATTCCAATAAGTACAATGATTTTATTCTAAGCTCACAATGGTTCAGTTTCTTGTCTAATAGCAGCCATCACAATGTCATCATGATACTGAATTAAAAATTAAGTGAAAGGTTGCCCCACAATATAATGTAATATATCTTTGTCAAATGGAACAGACATTGTGTGCAAACCAGGGTATCTTATGAGGAGATCTCTAATCCTGCCAGAAATTCAGAAACCTGAAGTTAAAAGCTACTAAGATTCTGCTTTTTGGAAAATAGGTTCTGAATCACACCATCATGTAAATAACTATAATTAACTAATGTTATTTTCAAAGGTGTATATCATAAAGGAGGAAAGCACATCTAGAGTATTAGATATGTCCACTTATGTAGTATTCATTTCCTCAAGAAAGTACAGCATATGAACATACCCTTTCATTTGCAAAATTGCACTAGATTAGAGGATACATTACATGACTACCTCATATGCACAAGCAATTACTCTGGCCATTTCTATCATTCCCATTAAGTTACAGAACAGCAGGGTTAGATGTTGAGGCTAAGTCACTAAAAGTTGTATCCCGAATCCATGTATTTTGCTTTCTTTACCATTCTCCTCCACGTTTGTGCTAATGATATGCTCAGGTTTTTGGTAAACCAGAAATAGGTGGTACAGTACACTGTGAGGTTCCTTATAGTGAATTGGAAGAAAGCCACACCTCTGGTGAGCACAGTTTATGGAATTTCTATTTTCTTTCTCCACTTCTTTTTTTCCCTTGATATACTTCTCTCACATTGAAGCTCTGTTTCCAGTATCTGCCTATTATGAACAAAGGTTTTATGAACATAGTGGAGGAAGTGTCATTGTGGGATAGTGGAGAAAGTTTTGGGTATATGCCCAGGATATATAGTAGGGTCTTGAGGTAGAACTATTTCCAATTTTCTGAGGAACTGCCAGATTGATTTCCAAAGTGGTTGTACCAGTTTTCAATCTCATCAGCAATGGGAGAATGTTCCTCTCTCCATATCCTTGCTAGTAACTTGAGCTTTTTAATCTTAGTTATCTGTGACTGTATCTGTGATATGTTCTCTCTTGGTATCTGCTTCAGTTCCTGTTATGGTTTATATATGCTAAGCCCAGGGGATGGCACTATTAGAAGATATGGACCTGCTGGAGTAATTGTGGCCTTCTTGGAGTAGGTGTATCACTGGATATGGGCTTTCAGACCCTCATTCTAACTGCCTGGATGTCAGTCTTCTCTTAAAGGCCTCCAGATAAATACATAATACTCTCAGCTCTGCCTACACTATTCTTGTCTGCATGATGCAAAGTTCCTGCCTTGATGATAATGGATTGAATTTCTGAACTTGTAAACCAGTCCCAATTAAATGTTGTCCTTAATAAGAGTTATCTTGCTCCTGTTGTCTGTTCACAGCAATAAAATCCTAACTAAGGCAATCCCTACATCCCATTCCTTGCCTTAAATTCCTGGCTTCCCTCTTTTAAGGATTTTAACCTATAAGTGAAATGTTATTTCATTCTATGTTGCTTTCATCACAGTAGTAAGAAACAAAACTAGGACAATGCATGTGTTTTTTTCCTTTATTTTATATTTACTTAATCTTGGACTCAAACTAAACATTTATCTTCTACACTTACTACTTTTTCTTACAAACAACTGACTGTTAAGTTCTAAACTTTTCTTGCCACCAATATCTTATGCTAACATAACAAAATAACACAAACAAATTTTAAAAGTCCCATAATTTTTGAAAAATACTACTTTACTGACTTATGAGTCTTCTATTGCATTATGATGTCACTTGATTTGGCAATATCATTTGTCTGTTGTCATCAGGGATTTACTGAAACAGTACTGGACTGGAAGACTGTCATGCCATTTCCTCCAGAGTAGCTGCCTATTCCTGCTCATCTTTTATATTGTCATCTCTTTTAATCATTGAGAATTTGTCTTTGGAATTCTCACTTACCTGGTCAAATGTTTTTAAATTGCATCTAATTCTTAATGCCACTAAATATTCTGGACCAAATAGATATCTGTTTTGAATTTCAACATCATAAAAGAAAATACTTCACATAATTGAATATTCCATAAGACAATCAAATAGCCCCATAAAGCATCCAATCTTGAATATGCCAATTGTCTTTATTTTAATTCTCTTTGTTTTCTCTTCTTACTCCAAGTTTTGTTACTCCACTGCTCTGTATTTTGAGGTAGCCTTATATTTAACACTGTTTTTCTTTCAGGAAAGCAATGTAATCCCAAAGCATGTGTTCTCCCTTCAAAATATATCAGGAGGGTTATTCAATCTCCTTGCAATCACTGCTACCACATCTTTCTAGACATTACTTGATATTAAAAGTGTTGAAATTACATTAAGTAGAAAAGATGATGGTGACATGCATACTTTCACCTGACACATACGTAGCATTTCTTTAAGCTTCTGAATTCCTCATAGCCAAGACACCTGGATATAAAACCACACAAAGGACACCTGAGGAGTTTTAGTGAAATAAACTTGAATGAAGAAAGAAACAAAAATCTCAGTGCACTTACTTTTATATGTCTAACCTATAACATTGTAAATTATGATGTGAATAATATGTAAAAATGTTGGCTTTAAAGCACTATTTTCATCATTTTGACATATTGTTCTTGCAAATACTTATCGGATAATGTATTCATGAGATGATAATTGGAAACTCATTGGACTCTAGGAAGGTTATCCTAATGAGGACTCCTAGTAGGGGAGATCACAGAATCTCAACTGGCCATTTCTTGGAGCCAGGCAAAGCTTCCAGTGGAGGAACTGGGTTGTATCCAATTGTGTTCTTGGCCAAGGGCTTATGATGGAAATCCCCAAACAACCCAGGCTATTGCTAAGATTAAAGGTTGCTCTCTGCAAACTGACAGTGGGGTACCATTGCTGAGGACAGCATTCACAAAACACATTGAATGGCGAGAAGTTGATCTGATGCCTACATGGAGCCTCACGTCTATGTTCTAGTCTCTTTGGTAAAGGCAGTTACTCTGCAGGCTACCAAAAACAAAGCATGGACACCAACTCTGCCACAAACCTTTGACCTACAATCTTCCATGCCTGCAAAATATACTAAGGCAATAGCCGCACAGAACTTGTGGAAATAGCCAACAAATGTCTGATTTGATTCACACCAGGAGAAAGAAACCGCACCTGAAACCAATTGGGTAGCCAAGAACAAGAGACTACATACTCTAGAGACCTAGAGTAAAGCCAAGCAATACTGGTCAAAAGTAAAATATCAATAAAGAGATCCCTAAAGATATTCTGCTATACTTGGAGATAGCTCATCCAGTCACCAGAGAGACATCAGAGAGGCTTCTTCCAGAAGCAGAGGGAACAGATGTAGAAACCCACACGTGAAAAGAGCTTACATTGAAAGTTTCCATCAAATCCATCCCTCAGAGTTTAGGGGACCCTATGCAAAAGGAGACTGAATGATTGTAAGTTTAAGAGGTTATGAAAGACATCAGGAGATGAAGGACCTCTAATCAGCTAAGCAAGACACATATGAGCTCACAAAGACTGAACCAGCAAGCACAGAGCCCACATGGATATACAACAGGTCTACTCTATGTATAGTATAGCTATTAGCCTCTTTTGCCAGTTCTTGAGACTCCTTTTCTCCTATTGGGTTACTGTGTCTAACTTTGATATAATTTTTGATTCATCATATTGTATTTTATATGGTTATGTTTGGTTTTGGTATCTTAGAAGCCCATCCTTTTCTAATGAGGAACAGAAAAGGAGTGGATCAGGGATGGGGGAGATAGGAGATGGACTAGAGAGAAATAGAGGAAAGGAAACTATAATCATGATATAAAATGAGGTAGGAATCTCTCAAAAATAGTTTAAATAAAGAATAAAAATGAAAAGCTAAAAATCTATATTTTAAAGGCTGTTATGCAATATGTTTATTCTGAGATATGTTAAGATAGTGACAGTTCAATTGTTTACAATGGCTACATTTTTATTAATTCCCTCATTAATATAGAAAAAATAATTCCCTCATTATTACAGAAAAAATATAAGATGCAGCAAAACTCCTGCTTTAGAATAATGAAAATATAATTTAAATAGGAAGATGATATAATTTTATTGACTGGTTATTAAATAAAATGTTTAAAAGAATACAAACATAGTGATGTGGGTGGCAGAAGGAGGCAGACCTTTAAGAATTTGGTGCTAGAATGATCTACAAATAAAGTTCTAGGCTAGCCAGGGTTAATAAAATCCTGTCTTAAAGAAATGGGAGAGGTATTTAGAAAGAGAAAGGGTATTTCTAAGCAAAATTATAAAAGACCCAAGATAACTGAGATGAATTAGAGCCGGTTTTTAAATGTGAGACTATAATGCTTGAATTATTAACTTTAGATAGGGTATGGATGGATGCAGGAACTTATGTTTTCTTGGAGATGTTTGCTACATCACAAGGTATCGATATTACTTTTAATATCAGTCATTATTTAAAAGTTAAATTGATTTTGGATTGATTGAAATGTTCATTTACTACAATGGAAGCTGCCAATAAAATTGAAGTAATGTTTAACTTTATTTCACACATATTAAATGAAAATCCCAGGTGTGAAAGAAACTATAAAGAAATATAAAATGTCTCTAACTTTGTTGTCAATATAAAATTATCAGTTTCTCATGCTTTCCATTAAAAAATTTGTAGTGTCCTTTTTCTCATCTATGGTTTTAGATATATTTTAACCATTATAAGTTGTTATTGTTAAAATCCATGACTTTATATATCATCTCAAGTTAGATGCTACCAACATTTATAAGTTCAATATTGTCTCATTACCCACAGAGGGAGAATATGAAACTTAAATTGTTAGATTGATTGTGTAAGGTGATAATGAATCTTTTTTTAATTTCTCAATCCCTTAAGCTCTTCTCACAACATTTTAATAAAAGTATGATGTTCTCATCTACACTAATCAAAAGGTCATTAATAAGTAATTACAGTCATTCCATGAAAGGCAAAATACTTGCTGCTGAGAAAATAAAGATAAATAAGAGATAACTGTGTTGGAGCTCTCAATATTGTGAGAGTGAAGATGAGGCTAGGATTTGGCTTTGTTACAAAACCTTATCTAATAAAGACAAGGTCTTAGGTCCTGGAGTCAACCTCAAAACCACCGAATATACTTCTATACTCTACTTAGTAGAATTTCATTTCTTGACAGATTTTTCTCATAATGAAATTGGTTTAGTGGCTTATTCAGTTTTTTGAAATATAATTAGGCACAAGTAACACTGGAAAAAGCCTATTCAGTTAAGGCATCAAAATAATTGCATCTTAGTAATTGGCATTAGGTAAATTGATGTCTAAATGAAGGAGACTTGATTAGAATTCTGAATTTCAAGAGAAGCATTCATATCCCATCTGAAAATACATAACAGTGTTGCAGACGCCACGTAAGAAGAACTTGGTGGACAAATGAGCTTTCTGGAGACTGGTTTGCACAGCTGTGTTAGGTGTGTCTTTGCCCCAAGGGGTTCTTGTCTCTGAACTGCTTCTTGCTTCTGCTGTGCCTTCCCATGTTCATCATTGTTATATACATCCTGTTTCTATCATGGAGTGGATGGATATTGGGAGTTCCTCACTGCCTATAGTCTGGTATGATTGCTTCTTGGGCACTTTTCCTGTAGATCAATATGAAGATAAACATTCATAAAATAATATTGTTTGGATGGATTAATAATTTTACAAAATTCTTGATTTGATTTAAATAACTTTAGGATGTTAGGAGAGTTGATAAGAAAGACGAAGGAGTCGGTTTAGTTGTCTTACCAGGAAAATATAGCAAATACAGATTCAAGAGGAAAAATTGACCTTACTTTGTAGACTAGTGCAGGCTGTACAGGCAAGAAAAGAAGCACAGTGAACTCTCATGTGTTACAAGCTCATAGTTGTACTTGGGGAGAGAAAATAGGTTTGATACAGGTGAATGATCAAAGAAAACGTTCACTCTAGGTTGAGTCGGTGTTCCTTGATTTTGTGATCTAACAATGTGGTCACAATTTTGGTATGTACCATGGAAAGGCAAGGTTGTAGACAAAGAATAACTGATCCTATTATGAGTGTACAAATAGGAAATAGATGAATAGCCAATTTGGCTAAAATATTTCAAAAATAAGATGTAAGATAAATTATTTATTTCTTGTTAAATACAGACTGTTGTCAACTAGCATGAGGGGAAACTAGATATAACAGACTTGGCTTGCTTATACTTAGTTAACACGATGGAAGAATTATTACTTTGGGATTGTAGAAATGAAGATAGTGGGAAATGTCCAGTTAGGTGTTTGCTTCAAGAGAAGAATATATAATCAATAATCATGTTGTAATTTCCCTTTGTCTAAACATATTAATATGTTTTTGAAGAATATGCTTTTTTGTGATTGTTTCTGGAGAATATGTAACTTGTGGCTATGAGGTGATCTTTTTTTCTTACATAGAGAATTTTTGTTTAGGTAATATCAAAGGGCTAAGTTAAAAATGAAGTTCTTGGAGCCTTTCTTTATCCACCAAATGTTTGGATTGCTGAACAGATTGCTGCAGTTGGCCTCAGACAATAACGTTGCACCATTGAAAATGGTTAAAATGGTCTAATGTAGGCGTCAAATCATTGAAGACACAAAACTTTGACAATGATGTATCACTAGTTAAAAACAAACTTAATGTCTATTTCCATTAAATCTATATGATTTCACATGTTTATATGTGCTTGGATTCATATAAATGAATGTGTATGAGGAATAGGTCCTTGTTTTATAAGTTTAGTTTTTGCAATATGTATAATTACCACATTATATTTGGTTAAAGTGTAACAATTTTTCCACTTACCAGTAGTTTCATTTCCCATGTTTTAACTGACTACAGTCAATTGCAATCCAAAATTACAGAAGGGAAAATTCAAGTTAAAAACAATATACAGGTCTTAACTTATACTCTCCAGAGTAACATAATGAATCATCTTATCATACTAATTTCTTTGCCGTGCACACTTACCTTTCCTTTCTTCACACATCACTGCTGTATATAGTACATACCTATTGGTCACATAATGAGTATCTCATTTAGAGAACAAATTCCCGAGCATTTTAGTGCCTTGATCAATTCAAATGAGTTACTTTACTTAATCATGACCCACATCTCAAGAGTCATGATACTGGCACTTCTGTTATATTGTATTCCTTTAATTCATCTACTTATTAGCATTGTTATTGGGAATCTGCCACTCAACCTGATTTATAAGGAATGTATATCTGTGTAAATTCATGCTGTCCACAAAGAGAATAGCATCGCAAGTGTAGATGGTGGTACTTGGCTAAGTGTTAGATACTGATGAGCATAGAAACTATGTGATTAAAAACCTATATACCCCTTAAATTCTAGTAACCTTTCTGTGTTGACTCAGATATATTCCTAATGTAATACCCAATTGGCCATTCAGAACTGATTTTTATGTGATGGACTGATTGAATTATAGTGGTCTAACATAGAAGTCCTATGCCCTACGGCTTTGCCTGTCCTGTTTTAAAGATGTTACAAGCACTGAATTTTTAGGGGATTACTATGACTCTCTACGTATGATTATTTTTCTCAATATAAACAAAACACATTCTGTGTAACATATTTCACCAAGCATACCAGCACTTAAGCATACTTGCTCCCCCATGAAGAAGTCAGACTATTAGTAAGCTACTTAATTTTAGCTTCAAGAGCATTTAAAGGAATTAAAATGGAATTTTAGAGAGTTGATATGTAAGCACAGAGGCTAAACTTGGAATTAAACCAAGAAAACCAATTTTATATTTTTATTCAGTAAAAGAGAACAATTCATGGAGAAGTATCATTTCCCAGTGAGTAGAAAAGTTCCTTGACAGTATTTTCAAGAACTGTGTTCCTTCTTAGGATGTTATAGTTCCATAAGCCAGAGTGTTTCCTCTGCTCTGCTCTCTGATAGATTTACACTTCATAACGTTGAACAAGTCCTTATGTGCTCTGGCATTAGCTATCACATTTGTGAAACTAGAAGTCCAATATTGACCATAATATTTTATACACAACAGATTTGTTAAGATTATAAAGGTTACCAAGTTATGAAAACTTTTCTAAAGCTTTCACTAAAAAAGCATTCAGCTAAGTCACCTGTACACAAGGTAATAGCATAGAAGTAGTAATTAACTACAATTCAAGGTAAGCTTGCACATTTATACACGAATCAGATTGTGAGTCACATCGACTCTAGATATGAAATTTGGAATAAACATGGTCTTAAGGTTGATCTACTACTTATTTTTAAAACTAAGTAGTATGAAAAATTAGACAAATTGAATGAAAATGCTTCATTAGAGTTATAATTTCATATTCATTTTAAGACATGTATAACTGTTAGAGATAGGAAAACCCAAAATATTTAACTGCAAAAATGAGTCTTAGCTAGGAGCTATCAGTTTCCCTGGAATAAGATAAGGACTATAGTTGTGAACAGTTAGTCATTCTAGAAATAATGATATACCTAAAGTGACCATTTGTTAGGAGACTGTAGCAGTCAATTTTCTATAACTATCATAACTACTTAAGATAATGAACTTATTAAACAAATGTTTTATTTTGCCTTGCTATCTCAAAGATATTAGTCTATGGCTAGTTGCCCCATTTGCTCTGAGTTCATGGTAGGCTATCCTGGGGTAAGTACACGGAGGAACCACTCACATAGTCAGACACTCATAAGGGGAGGAGTAGAAGAAAGAAATGAATGTTCCTTAACAATTTTGAGGGTATGCCCCCCGCCATGATCAGAAGAAATGCTTAGCTTCACTTTAAGGTCGTTACCACCTCCCACAAACGCTATTCTCCAGTCTAAAGCCTTCAACACATGTATCTGTGCAATACACCTCAGATCCATACCACAGCAAATATGTCAGTGATTAAATAACCAGTATAAACAAGAGACTTCTATTGAGCTGATTGGAGGGCACAGATGGTAAAAGAAACTGCTCCCAAAATCAAAACCTGATTTGATATCTGGGACACACATAGTGAAAATTGAGAACCAACTCTGGAAAACTATCTCAGACCTACACGAGTGTGCCATGCATGCACCATTGCACATACAAAGTTAAAGAACAAAGAGTAAAAAGTCAATTTGAAACTGGATTTTTTTTTTTGCTAAACTTGAATTTTGGTAATGCATTAGCATTCTAAGATTTATTTCCTAAATAGGTAGAAAAAATATTGCTTTAAATAAATTTGAGGACCTAGAGAGATGCCTTAGTCGATAAGAGCACTGACTGCTTTTCCAGAGTCCTGAGTTCAAATCCCAACAACCAGCTGGCAGTTTACAACCATCTATTATGTGATCTGATACACTCTTCTGATACGTATTTGAAGACAGAGATGATGTGCTCATATACGTTAAACAAATAAATAAATAAATTTTAAATACAATTTGAGTAGAAATATATATATGTAACATATACATTAATATATCTATGCATTATATACATCTACACCCCCACACATATATGTAATCATTTTACATTTATGTATAGAACATATATATATATACATTCATATATGCATACATGTACATACCTATATACACATATATAATGTATTATTTTTATCTTCTGTATACAGTATGAAGTGCGCTTTCAGATTCATGCTTAATGTAGATCTTAACACAAGTTTTCAAATCAAAAGCACTGAAATATTTTTGCACATAAAGGCAAGTAATTTTTATAAAAAGAGTAAAAGGAAAAATTAAGCTTAGCCCAAACTTAGTAAGGTTGCAAGGAACTTTGTCAAAGAACATCACAGAGGGCCAATGTGTAAGAAATGTTTTTATTATTGAAAATGTACAAATGAAGATTTGAAAGAAAATATAATGTAAAAATCATCAATAAGAATATGGATGGGTTACATTCTCTCTCTTGGATTTATGAGGATCTTGATAGCTACAAGTTGATGGCAAATGCACACTTTGTGGGTGTGTTATTGCCTCCCAAGCCTCTGGGCTTGCTAGAGGAGCTCACTGTTACTCAGCAACTCCACATCAGCTGATGTTACACATTTACTAGGCATGAAAGTAGTTAGGGTGTAAAAATATGAGTGATTTTCTTAATATTTACTCCTCATTGAAACTTTTAACATGAAAATATCCCATCTAGAAAATCAATTATGCCATGACTGATGAATGTTGCAAATGAACTCCAACCAAATTACCCCAGATGCAATCCAGAGACCACAAGAAGCTCAAGAAGAAGGATGACCAAAATGTGGATGCTCCCACTCCTTCTTAAAAGGGGAGAGGGAAGTATCCATAGGAGGAGATATGGAATCAAAACTTAGAGCAGCGACTCAAGGAATGGCCATTCAGAACCTGACCCACATGTGGCATATATATAATATGTACAGCCACCAAAACTAAATAAGATTGATGAAGCTAAAAAATGCATGTGGAAAGGACCTGGATATAGATCTCTCCTTAGAAACACATCCAGAGTATGTCCAATACAGACAGCATGTCCAATACAGAGGTCAGTGCTAGCAGCAAACCACAGAACTAAGAATAGGACCCCCTTGGGGGGAATTAGAGGAAGTATTGAAAGACTCGAAGGATCTTGCAACCTCATAAAAACATCAATGCCAACAACCAGAGCTTCCAGGGACTAAACCACTACCGAAAGACTATACATGGTCTGACCCAGGGCTCCAACTGCATATGTAGCAGAGAAGAGCCTTGTTGGGGCATCAGGGGAAGGGGAAGCCATTGGTCCTGCCAAGGTTGGACCCCCAGTTCAGGGGAATATGGGGGGAGAAATAAGGGGGTTGTATAGGGGGAATACCCCTATGGGGGAGAGGGGGGAGGGAATGGCGGCTTATGGACAGGAAACCAGGAAGGGGAATAACCTTTGAAATATTAGTAAAGAAATATATCTAATAAAAAAAGAACTCCAACCAATAAAGTGACTTAGTTGATTCTATCATAGCAACAGCACATAATGCCCTGGGATACCAAGAAGAGCAGTGCAGAGAAGTCATGAAGGTGCTGTTAACTCTCAGTTTGTGATTCATAATTGTTGTGTAGTAAACAAGGTTGAAATGCCATCTATTCTAACTTAGACTATGTGCGTTTGAGAATTACATGTACTGAAATTATCGTGATCTGCTTTGTCACATAGTGTAGTGTCACGTTAACTGCAAACCAGAACTTGTGGCTGCTCTACCATTATGTATTTAGTTGTCAGGGTGCTAGAGGAAAGTGAGTTTTGCTGTAGTTTTGCCACAAACTATAGTCCAATGGAGGTGAATTATCTTATTCAAAGCTTGTGTTTGTGTCACTGTCATGCTGGCTTGCACTTAAAAGGGGTGGGCGATCTGACCACACATGTTGCATACACTGAACTCATCACAGGAATATACATATCATTGAAATTTATATAAACCATAGCTAAAATGAAAGATAGCCTTCTCATTGGACCTTAAATAATACAAGCATTTTTTTTCACACAAAACAAGGAATTATTAAGAAATGCTTAATCATTGTTTCCTCCAAGTGTTTGCCTGGCTGGTGGATTTCATTTTTGTATTCTTTAATCTTGTTAGCTGAGTGAAGTTATTTTGATGACCAGAAAGACAGATCACTGTAACAGGTCCATAGAGCTGTCTCTAATACTATTTTTTATTTCATCATTACATACTGTCCTCCATCACAGTGTATCATATAAGTGTGTATATCATAATTTTTCAGCCATATTACTCAGAACCTCACAAGGCAGAGGTTATTCTTAACAACATTATATTTATCTTATAATTATTATTATAATTGACTACCTATATCAGTATCTGGCCTATACAACACTCTGTGAAAATTCTTCATGAAAAGATAGACTAATGGATATAAGAAAGACAAACACAGAGAAACAAAGAAAGAAAAAAGAATAAGAAAGTTTAAAAGGAATGGGCAGAATGAGAAAATTAGGTAGGGAGAAGGGAAAAGGAGAAAAAAATGAAGAACTTAAATGTTTAGGAGAAAAATTTAATGAACCTAAATAAGTTACTTTATAAATAAGTTGCTGTGTTTACTATAATATTTGAACCTCAGAAATATTATATATACTTTAAGAAATAATTTCTAATTACAAGATCTTCACTTTTCACCTGATGTACAGTTATTGTGTATGGGTTGTGTGTGTGTTTGCATTTGTCTCTGTGTACCTTTGTGAGTGTGTTTGTGCGGATGAGTGTGTGTGGGTGTGTTCAGGTGTGTGTGTGTCTATGTGTGTGTGTGTGCAGGTATGTCTGTATGTGCACAAGTGTGTTTGCACATGTGTGTGTATGTCTTGTGTTTGTGTGTTGTACTCGTTAGTGTGGGTGTCTGCAACTATGTGTTTAGGTATAACATAAATAGGCATGTGTGAGGCCAGAGTAAAACTTTGGTGTCTTCCCATTATCATTGCCTGCCTTTGCCTACTTGTTAGTTTTTCAGTTCCACTACACTGGCTGGCCAGTGAATCTCAGAGATTTCCCACTTTCTGAACCCACAGAGCCCCACCACCCTTAGATTTTTTTAAACAGGAGCTAGAAATCTTAACATAGGTCTTCATGTTTGTAACACAGGTTCTGTACTCCTGAGCCATCTTCCCACTCAATGATCTTATTTAAGGAGAATTTTCTAGTCTCATGTTTACATTTATTTAATGCAATTTTAATAGAATTGTGTTCACAACAAGATTTCTGAAATGGATTATACACTGGCTCAGTGGCTTGCAGTGTCATATTATTTTACATCTTCTTGTCCACAGCCAACAGAAGGATGCTATCACAAACCTGACAGAGAAGGCCAGTAAGGAGAGAAAATACAAGATCAAAAGCCAGTATCAGCCCTGGACAGAGGGTTCCCAGCAAGGTCAGGCAAGCTGCTGGTTGCTGCCCTCACAGAGAGCTGAAACCCAGCTCTGAGATGTGACTCCAGGCTCCAGACCAGAGGTAAGACCAACTTTTCTGCTCCAAGTGACCTGCCTCGTGGACTCAGGACACACAAAGGCAAAATTCCTCCAGGAACGGGCACTTCTGGTTTTTAGCTGGGGCCTGAACCTCACTGATCCTGGCCCAGAGCTCCCTGCTCCCAAACCCCTAGGGAGAGAGAGATCACCCCCCTGACAGGTGGGCACTCCTGAAACTGTAGTTCAGGAGAGACCACCAGTACTGCCCACCCTTGCCCACATCCCTGGCCCAAGAGGAAACCATATAGGGCCTCTGGGAACAGGAAAATAGGGTCACTTAGCGCTGCGGTCCAGACACAACCGGGATCTGAGGGAACCTGGTCAAACAGCTCCCTGCACCCAAATCACGTGGGAGGGAGAGCTAGACATTCAGAGGAGCAGACATGCCTGGGAAGCCAAGGTGACTACTCTCTGCCCACATTTCTGACTTTAGAGGAAAACACCTAAAGCCATCTGGGCCTCCTGTGCACAGGGTCCCAAGCAAAGTCTGAGCAGGCCCTTCTGGTTGCTGCCATCACAGAGAGCTGAAATCCAGCTCTGAGAAGCAACTCCAGGCTGTAGACCAGAGGTAAGATCAACTTTCCTGCTCCAAGTGACCTGCCTGGTGGACTCAGGACACACACCCACAAGAACACCTGACAACCAGTAGACAGGAACAACTACATGCCTGAAAGGAGAACACTCTGTTCCCATAACTGGCTGAAAGAGAACAGGAAGACAGGTCTACAGCACTCCTGACACACAGGCCTATAGGATGGACTAACCACTGTCAGAAATAGCAGAACAAGTTAACACCAGAGACACCGTGATGGCAACAGGCAAGCACAGGAACCCAAGCAACAGAAACCAAGACTATATGGCGTCATTGGATGTTGCAGTTTGCTCTCCAACCCAAATCGGCCCGTACAAAAAAAACGCAACTCAATTAATGTGAAAACAATCCAGCGTCTAGATTGGGCAGATCCACCCTACACTGTCCTATTCCTAGCTCTCAAATCCCTCATCTCTTGCACCTTTTATTTGCCAAGTCTCCAGCTTCTCCTTCTCCCAAGACAACTCTCCCCTCGCTTCTTTCCTTTCTCCTCCCCTGACTCCTCTAACTTTTCCTCAGTTCCCCATCGTGTCTCCAAACTCCCCTCTCCCACCTAAGAAATGAAGATAGGTGGAAAAGGGGACGGTTTAGAGACACGATGGGGAACTGAGAAGAGTTAGAGGAGACAGGAGATGGAGAGAGGGGAGAAGCTAGGAGTTGTTGTAGGGGAAGGAGAAACTAAAGCATGGAAGAGTTGATATAGTTGGGAGAGTGAGTAAAGAAAAGATGGAAAGAGGGGAGAAGCAAGGAGTCGTTGTGGGAGAAGGAGAAGCTGGAGACCTGGCAAATAAAAGGTGCAAGGGATGGATGGTACCGGGCTTTGTATGTTTAAGTGGGCAATTATATCCTACCAATTGGATCTAAGATTATTGTGTGGTGTGTTCTTTTATGTGAGAGTTTGAGTGTAAGAAAGTGTGTGGCTGGGGTTGGGGATTTAGCTCAGTGGTAGAGCGCTTGCCTAGGAAGCGCAAGGCCCTGGGTTCGGGTCCCCAGCTCCGAAAAAAACCAAAAAAAAAAAAAAAAAAAAGAAAAAGAAAGTGTGTGGCTGGGCTGTGTTTCCGCCAAGATATCTAGCAGATATCTGGGGCACTGAGGTGTAGGACCTAGCAGGGTAAAAGACCAAACTTTAACATTTTACTTTTATATAATTACAACAACAATTGGAGCCCAATTCTCCCACCAAAGCAAACAATGAATATCCAAACACGCCAGAAAAGCAAGATCTAGATTTAAAATCACATTTGATCATGATGGTGGAGGACTTCATGAAAGATATAAAGAACTCTATTAGAAAAATACAGGAAAACACAAATAAACAAGCAGAAGCCTATAGAGAGGAAATGCAAAATCCCTGAAAGAATTGCAGGAAAACACAATCAAACAGGTGAAGGAATTAAAAATGGAAATAAAAGCAATAAGAAAGGCACAAAGGGAGACAATCCTGGATATAGAAAACCAAAGGAAGAGACAAGGAGCCATAGATACAATCATCAACAACAGAATGCAAGAAATAGAAGAGAGAATCTCAGGAGCAGAAGATTCCATGGAAATCATCGACACAACTGTCAAAGATAATGTAAAATGGAAAAAGCTACTGGTCCAAAATATACAGGAAATCCAGGATACAATGAGAAGATCAAACCTAAGGATAATAGGTATAGAAGAGAATGAAGACTCCCAGCTCAAAGGACCAGTAAATATCTTCAACAAAATCATAGAAGAAAATCACCCTAACCTAAAGAAAGAGATGCCAATAAACATACAAGAAGCCTACAGAACTCCAAAGAGATTGGACCAGAAAAGAAACTCCTCCTGTCACATAATAGTGAAAACACCAAATGCACAAAACAAAGAAAGAAAATTAAAAGAAGTAAGGGAAAAAGTCAAGTAATATATAAGGGCAGACCTATCAGAATTACACCAGACTTCTCACCAGAGAGTATGAAAACCTGAAGATCCTGGAGAGATGTCATACAGACCCTAAGAGAACACAAATGCCAGCCCATGTTACTGTCTCCAGCTAAACTTTCAATTAACATTGATAGAGAAACCAAGATATTCCATGAAAAAACCAAATTTATACAATATCTTTCTACAAATCCAGCCCTACAAAGGATAATAAATGGTAAAGCCCAAGACAAGGAGGCAAGCTACACCCTAGAAAAAGCAAGAAACTAATCATTTTGCAATAAAACAAAGAGAAAAAAGCACACAAACATAATCTCGAATCCAAACAGGAATGTAACAGGAAGCAACAATCACTATTCCTTAATATTTCTCAACATCAACGGATGCAATTACCCAATAAAAAGACGCAGATTAACAAACTAGATACAAAACGAGGAACCAACATTTTGCTGGCTACAGGAAACACATCTCAGAGAAAAGGACAGATACTACCTCAGAGTGAAAATCTGGAAAACAACTTTCCAAGCAAATGGTCTGAAGAAGCAAGCTGGAGTAGCCATTCTAATATCGAATAAAATTGATTTTCAACCAAAAATCATCAAAAAAGATAAGGAAGGACACCATATTCATCAAAGGAAAAATCCACCAAGATGAACCCTCAATCCTAAATATCTATGCTCCAAATACAAGGGCACCTGAATACATAAAAGAAACCTTACTAAAGCTCAAACCACACATTGTACCTCACACAATAATAGTAGAATGTTTCAACACCCCACTCTCATCAATGCACAGATCATGGAAACAGAAATTAAACAGAGACATAGACAGACTAAGAGAAGTCATGAGCCAAATGGATTTAACAGATATTTATAGAACATTCTATCCTAAAAGAAAAGGATATACTTTCTTCTCACAACCTCATGGTAGTTTCTCCAAAATTGACCATATAATCGGTCATAAAACAGGCCTCAACAGATATAGAAAGATAGAAATAATCCCAGGCATACTATCAGATCATCATGGGCTAAAGCTGGTCTTCAATAACAATAAGGGAAGAATGCCCACATATACATGGAAGTTGAGCAATGTTCTACTCAATGATAACCTGGTCAAGGAAGAAATAAAGAAAGAAATTAAAGACTTCTTAGAATTTAATGAAAATGAAGGTACAACATACCCAAACTTATGGGACACAATGAAAGCTGTGCTAAGTGGAAAACGCATAGGTCTGAGCACCTACAGAAAAAAACCGGAGAGAGCATATATCAGCAACTTGACAGCACACCTAAAAGCTTTAGAACAAAAAGAAGCAAACACACGCAGGAGGAGTAGAAGGCAGGAAATAATCTAACTCAGAGCTGAAATCAACCAAATAGAAACAAAAAAGGACTATGCAAAGAATCAATGGAACCAAAAGTTGGGTCTTTGAGAAAATCAAAAAGATAGATGAACCCTTAGCCAGAATAACCAGAGGACTCAGAGAGTGTGTCCAAATTAACAAAATCAAAAATGAAAAGGGAGACATAACAAGAGAGTCACAGGAAATTCAAAAAATCATCAGATCCTACTACAAAAATCTATATTTAAGAAAACTTGAAAATCTGGAGGAAATGGACAATTTCCTAGACAGATGCCAGGTATCAATGTTAAATCTGGAACAAATAAATCATTTAAACAACCCCATAACTCCTAAAGAAATAGAAACAGTCATTAAAGGTCTCCCAACCAAAAAGAACCCAGGTCCAGATGGGTTCAGTGCAGAATTCTATCAGACCTTCATAGAGGACCTCATACCAATACTATCTAAATTATTCCACAAAATTGAAACAAATGGAGTGCTACCAAATTCCTTCTCTGAAGTCACAATTACTCTGATACCTAAATCACACAATGACCCAACCAAGAAAGAGAACTTCAGACCAATTTCCCTTATGAATATCGATGCAAAAATACTCAATAAAACTCTTGCAAACCAAATCCAAGAACACATCAAAACATTCATCCATCATGATCAAGTAGGCTTCATTCCAGGGATTCAGGGATGGTTTAATATAAGGAAACCATCAACATAATCCACTATATAAACAAACGGAAAGATTAAAAACCACATGATCATTTCATTAGATGCTGAGGAAGCATTTGACAAAATTCAACACACCTTCATGATAAAAGTTCTGGAAAGAACAGAAATTCAAGCCCCATAACTTACCATAGTAAAAGCAATATACAGCAAACCAGTAGCTAACATTAAACTAAATGGAGAGAAACTTGAAGCAATCCCACTAAAATCAGGGACTAGACAAGGCTGCTCACTCTCTCCCTACTTATTCAATATAGTTCTCAAAGTCCTAGCCAGAGCAATCAGAAAACAAAAGGAGATCAAAGGGATACAGTATGGAAAGGAAGAAGGGAAAATATCACTATTTGCAGATGATATGATTGTATAATTAAGTGATCCCAGAAGTTCCATCAGAGAACCACTAAACTTGAAAAACACATTCAGCAAAGTAGCAGGGTATAATATTAACTCGATAAATCAGTAGCCTTCCTCTACACAAAAGAGAAAAAAGCCGAAAAAGAAATTAGGGAAACGACACCCTTCATAACAGTCCCAAATAATATAAAATACCTCAGTGTGACTTTAACCAAGTAAGTGAAAGATCTGTATGATAAGAACTTCAAGCCTCTGAAGGAAAAAATTGAAGAAGATCTCAGAAGATGGAAAGATCTCCTATGCTCATGGATTGGCAGTGCCAGGATTAATATAGTAAAAATGGCTCATTTTACCAAAAGCGATCTACAGATTCAATGCAATCCCCATCAAAATGCCAACCCAATGTCATAGAGTTAGGCAGAACAATTTGCAAATTCATTTGGAATAATAAAAAACTCAGGAGAACTAAAACTATCCTCAACAATAAAAGGACTTCCAGGGGAATCACTATCCCTGAACTCAAGCAGTATTACAGAGGGGTAGTGATAAAAACTATATGGTATTGGTACAGAGACAGACAGATAGACCAGTGGAATAGAATTGAAGACCCAGAAATGAACCCACACACCTATGATCACTTGATTTTGACAAAGGAGCCAAAAACATCCAATGGAAAAAAGAGCATTTTCAGTAAATGGTGCTGGTTCAACTGGAGGTCAACATGTAGAAGAATGCAGATCGATCCATGCTTATCACCCTGTACAAAACTTAAGTCCAAGTGGATCAAGGACCTCCACATCAAACCAGATACTCTCAAACTAAGAGAAGAAAAAGTGGGGAAGAATCTCAAATGCATGAGCACTGGAGAAAATTTCCTCAAAAAAACTTTATGGCTTATGCTTTAAGATCAAGAATCGACAAATGTGATCTCATATAATTATAAAGCTTCTATAAGGGAAAGGACACTGTTGTTAGGACAAAACAGCCAACAACAGATTGGGAAGAGGTCTTTAAGAATCCTACAAGTGATAGTGGTCTTATATCAAAATATACGAAGAACTCATGAAGTTAGATGGCAGGGAGACAAATAACCCTATTAAAAATGGGGTTCAGTCCTAAACAAAGAATTCACAGCTGAGGAATGCTGAATGGCTGAGAAGCACTTAAAGAAATGTTTAACATCCTTACTCATCAGGGAAATGCAAATCATAACAACCCTTAGATTCCACCTCATACCAGTCTGAATGGCTAATATCAAAAAAACCAGCGACAGCAGATGCTGGCGAGAATGTGGAGGAAGAGGAACACTCCTCCATTGTTGGTGGGATTGCATACTGGTACAACCATTCTGGAAATCAGTTTGGAGGTTACTCAGAAAATTGGCATTTTACTACCTGAGGACCCAGCTATACCTCTCTTGGGCATGTACCCAAAAGATGTCCCAACATATAACAAAGACACATGCTCTACTATATTCATAGCAGCCTTTTTTATAACAATAAGAAGCTGGAAAGAACCCAGATGCCCTTCAACAGAGGAATGGATACAGAAAATGTGGTACATCTACACATTGGAATACTACTCAGCTATCAAAATAATGACTTTATGAAATTCATAGGCAAATGGATGGAACTGGAAAATATCATCCTGAGTGAGGTAAACCAATCACAGAAAAACACACATGGTATGCACTCATTGATAAGTGGCTATTAGCCCAAATGCTTGAATTACTCTACATGCACAGAACACATGAAACTCACGACGAATGATCAAAATGTGGATGCTTCACTCCTTCTTTAAAAGAATCCCCTTGGGAGGGAATAGGGAGGCAAAGTTTAGAACAGAGGCTGAAGGAATGCCCATTCAGAGCCTGTCCCACATGTGGCCCATGCATATACAGCCACCAAACTAGATAAGATGGATGAGTCAAAGAAGAGCACACTGACAGGAACCGGATGTAGATCTCTCCTGAGAGACACAGCCAGAATATGGTATATACATAGGTGAATACCAGCAGCAAACCACTGAACTGAGAATGGGACCCCCGGTGAAGGAATCAGAGAAAGGACTGAAAGAGCTTGAAGGGGCTGGAGACCCCATATGAACACCAATGCCAACCAACCAGAGCTTTCAGGAACTAAGTCACTACCCAAAGACTATACATGGACTGACCCTGGGCTCAAACTGCACAGGTAGCAATGAATAGCCTAGTAAGAGCACCGGTGGAAGGGGGAAGCCCTTGGTCCTGCCAAGAGTGGACCTCCAGTGAATGTGATTGTTATGGAGAGGGCAGTAATGGGGGAGGATGGGAAGGGAATACCCATATAGAAGGGGAGGGGGAGGAGTTAGGAGGATGTTGGCAAGGAAATTGGGAAAGGGAATAACAACTGAAATGTAAATAAGAAATAAACAATTTAATAAAGATGGAGGAAAAATAAAGTATTGTTTTGAGAGTAATAACATGAAACAGGGTGATAAATTTTAGAAGGCCAAAAAATATCAAAATACAACTGAGTTCTTTCACTGAGTGAAAAAAAAAAAAAGCCAGTATCAAACACATGCGAATGATGCAAGGGAATCAGAGGTTATGTGATGTGACTAGAGTCACTGGGAATGCCAAAATTTTACATTCTCTTGTTAGTCAAATATGTGACAATATGTACTTTAACTTTCTGGAACTTTATAACATAGTTTGCCTAGTTTTATCACGGTCCAGTTTGGTTTGTAGAGTATTGGCTTTAGTGTTCTTCATGAATATACCTGAGATACTCATGTAACTTTACTGAGAGTAAGAGCACCATCAGCCGACTTGACACTACCTTAAGAAAAACTCAATTGCTTTTCTTCTAACGCCTCACACATGCTAGATGAGCCTTCAACCACTGAGCTCCATCCTCAAACGTTGCTAACAAATTAGGATCCACCATTGGGAAAGCACTTTCATCTTTCACACTATCAAAATAAGCTTTACAAGTTCATGTGATAGGGCACGAGTCAGTTTCAAGCTAGGACTCTCATCTGAAATGTCATACCATTTATCTTAAGATAGATAACTTAAGTCCAACTGATACAAAGTTGCCTGGTCCTATATACCCTCTATCAAAATTAATGTCAAAATGTATAGAAAAGGTACAATTGTAGTGCTTCGGTGAAAGCTGTAATCATTGTGCAGTACCATAATTCAAGTGTAATGCAGTTATGCATTAGAGATTATAGAGATAACTCTGAGTAAGTATATTCTGATGTTCGTGAGTGTTCTGTCATGATTGTCTGTCCATACAGGTTGTGCAGTTTGACACAACAATAGTGGAAATGACACAACCATATGTCATGAAGCATTCCTTTTGTCAATTTGTCAAATTTGTCAGTGTGGACACTTTTCTGTATTGAAGGTGATATTTACTATTCATTAACTACAGCATCCATAAGTACTTGCCAGGTTTCAGACTGCCTCCATCAAAATGGGTCTTATGATTAGAAACGCAATTTGTCTTCGAAAAGAGAAGCCACCACACAGTCTCTGGACTAACCTCCACGTGGGAATGAAATACCACCTTTACATCATCACATGGAACTTGATGCTTAAGTGAAACTTACACATTTAAAGCAATTTGGTTGTTGCTGGCTAAGATAATTTAATGGACCACACAGATCCAGAGCATAAGAATCTCCACCCCCATTAGCCAACAAATATTTATTGATCACTTGGTTCTAAGGAGATATCACAGTGTAATAATTAGGGCATATCTCATGGTCTCCAGATCTTATTTTTGTAGGACCAAGAAAGATCAAAATAGGTTTAAAATTATAATTGCATGAATTATACGTAGATTTTAGTTGTGAGATGCTTTGACTAGACTCCAAGTCAGAAGAATGAAGACAAAGAGCTTAAAAATATATATATATATATATGTGTGTGTGTGTGTGTGTGTGTGTGTGTGTGTGTGTGTGTGTGTGTGACACTGGGTTCATATCAATACCTGGGACCCCTGATACTTTCTCACTAAATGATGTAATCCTCGATGGTAATACAAGGTTTTCTCTTAAAAAAGAAAGAAAAGGAAAAGAAACACCATCTAAAGAATATCCTTAGAGGCTATTCAGTCTCTTCATCTCTCATTACAGATCTTTGTACTTTGTCATGTTAAATACATGGTAATGTAGTATGTACCATGTTCCCACTTGTATTTCAGCTTTCAGAAACTCACAGTAAACATCTTATGATCTGACATATTTCTTTATCCCCAGACAGCATTTTTTGCACTGTGTTTTTGATTGATGTTTCCTTTGGAGGTAAAGAATGATAGAAAAAGTCTTTAAAAAATTAGACCTCACTTTGTATGCAGTACTTACAATTGCACTGTAATATTTTTAATAACAATAGGCTAAAACAAATATATTCTAATTTACTCTAAAGTATGTAACATAGCAATATATCATTTGGAAATCCTTTGAGAGCAGTTACAGTGAAGCTTGGTGATATTGCAATTCCAAGAAGCATAAATTAAACTTTATCTTTTATTTCATGCTATAAGGCTAATTTATGGCTATAACTTCACATATTGTAGACTGAAACTTGACAGGAGGAACTGAGAAATACATGATAACTATCTGGTCTTAAGTGGATTTCCAAAAATATTTTAATATTGTTTAAAAAACATTAGTTTGGGGTTGGGGATTTAGCTCAGTGGTAGGGGGGTTGCGTGGGAAGAAAAAGGCCCTGGGTTCGGACCCCACCTCCGGAAAAAAAAAAAAAAAAAAAAAAAAAAAGAACAAAAAACATTAGTTTGTTATTGGTAAAAGCATAAAGCTTTGTTTTAATAAAACATAATTACAAAAGTGTGCCCTTAAAGTTTAAGGCTTAAACAATAATTAAAGCTGGAGGGCTACTGAATTAACTTTCATTATGTGTTCAGCTTAGCAACATCAATTCCGACTTAATGCTTAGAAAATCAATCCACTGATTCCATTCCTCCCTGGATTTCTTAGACAAACTGTGGCAATAGCTGGTGTTTTCTTTTTTCACTGTTGTTTGGTCTCTGCTTTTCTCCATATGCATGGGGATTCCATGGGCTTCATTTTGGACTCACTCCTGGTTAAATTCCATGCAAAATATATGATCAATTGAGTTCTTAGTTTAAATTAGTGTATATGTACACAAAACCACACAGAATATGTATTTAAATATTTGTATTTATGCATGTATGTGCCAGCAAACTCGTGAAGGATTTCTTAATCAACGACAAATGTTTAATTGGCTAGTCAAATTGTAACATACCCTTACTTCAAAAAATGCAGATCTGCTATAAACATCCATGCCATCTAGATTTCCAATCACTGGTTCGTTCATAATTTTCTCATTATCATTTGAATTGGTTTCCAGATTCTTCTCTATTGCAGGCATCCTACAACCTTTTCTGCTGTCTACCTTGTATTTTCACATTACAGTGTCCATCTCTTCAGTATGATTTATTAATTTCCTCCCACTTCTAATGATGTTCTTCCTAATTTCCCTCACATTTTTCCAGATTTTCCTGAGTCTTCTAAGAGTCCAATGTTTCCTTCAGTAAAGACCCCTTCCCTCCTGACTTGCCACATACATAACACCAACTCCAACTCTCAAACTCTACTATCAAGTTTTGCTTTTCATTTAAGATTCTTACCAGTTATCCAAAGGGTTCCTTTTAAGTTAAATAGCTATATTTGCATTGTGTTTCTGTCTGTCTCTGCCTATGTGTGTACATGCATGTGTAAGTACTGTGTGTGCATGTTTGTGTGTATGCTCATGTTCGTGTGTGTGTGGGGGGGTGCATTTGAATAGGTACAAATTCATTTGTGTGCACAGAAATTTCTATCAGGTGTCTTTTTCAATTACTGCCCACTTCATTTTTTGCTGAGTCAGAAGCCCAGTATTTGCCTCCACTAGAAATTCATAAATTGCCAAGAATCCTATTTCTGCTCTCACATTCAGAATTAACATTATAAGTTTACCTTGATGCAGTGTTTCTCCATGGGCTCAGAAATGAAGACTCATGCTTCTGAGGTAAGCAGTGAACTAGTTGCTCTGTATCCCCAGCCCCTAGATGGCTATCTTTTCATTTCTCTCAATTAGACTGCCAGGTCCCTGGTTCCTATTTTCTCACTATAATCATTTGTATGCAATACAACTACATCAGGAACCTAAGGAAGTACTGGTTAATAAATTAACTCTGTTCTCCACAGGAGAGGGAACATTTATTAAGTTGACAAAAGCAGATTCACTTAGTCAGTGTTCTTTGTGCAGTTACTGTAATGGAGATGTTTTTCTAGTCTTTGATCATTTATAACACAATGTTTTCCAAACATGAACTTCAAGACTGCCAGAAACAACTTAAAGACAGACATCATTAAGAATAAAACACAATTTTACAGTAGATAGAAAATTAGAAGTGACCATTCTTTAAGATTCTAAATGATTTTGATATTTGAATCTAACAATATATGTTTTACTTAATTTTAATTGCCCTATTTATGTCAGTTAAAATGCAATATGTTTCTACATAGCAAATGAAGGATGTTTGAAAATTCAATATCACTCTGTAATTTGGGAATCACATTACTTAGTACATATATACAATGCAACTTGCCTTGGGTGTAACAGAAAATAAAAGAGACAGACAGACTGTATAGAAGTAAATTTGGTATATTTATAAGAATGATACAGCAGAATAATTTCATTCATCATTTATTATTATTACATAAGAATGTCTAGAATTAAGAAACTCCAGTACCCATTCAGAGAGAAAAAAACTGGATTTCTTTTTGTTGAGTTTTTAGAGAAGGGCAAAAGAAGTGTTCCTTACTGTCAGCCGCATTCATAATTTATCCCACTGCAAACTTTATACATTTGCTATCAAGTTCTCTGTGTCTGTGTAAATGTCACTTTTATTTCCTCAGATGAAGTGATGAGTTGAGAGCTATATTCAAGTTATGCAAATAGACTGCTTGTGCTGAGTCCAGAATGTTCCTTCTGTATACTAACCATCCCTAAATCTAGGCCTGGAAGCTTCTAGCCTCTGTAAAATCCAGTCGTCCAAGCTGACTGATACAATCTGACTTTTCTCAACTTTAGACTGAATTGATCTGCCTGGTCTCTTACAGACTTTGGCAATATGTTTGAATCTTCTGACTTCTTCCCATTCTTGGCTAATTCTGTCTTCACCTGTGTCTAGCTTGATCTCCCTGTAACTTGTCTCTGAAAAACTGCCTTATACACTTATACCACCCACCACACACCACATACCCACACTGCTAGCACATAGCACACAGCACACAGCACACAGCACACAGCACACAGCACACACCCACACAGCACACAACACACAACACACAACACACACTACCCACCACCCACCACACATCTTTTCTCTCACGCATTGTTCTTAAGTAGCCCTTCTTCCTCTCCTGTTATCGTGTAAGTTGGCTGTGTCCTATCTCAGACCATTCTGTCCAATCTTTCTTTGATTGTCACCTTATCTGCCCCTAAATTACATGTCACTTTCAAACATGACTGCTTCCTTCTACAAACTAACTTTACCTTCACTGTTAAGGATTAAAGGTGTGTACTAAGGACATGTTTATATTTCAACCAGATGGTACTGCATGAGGGTGTGTTTGTATTCTGGCCAGATCATATCTTTGGTTGTGATCTTTTGCTAGAACAGTCATGTTGCTGGGTTGAAATTCCTCTACATCTCTAAGTACTTCTATCGAATAAGACAATCTCAATCTAAGACTAGGAAAACTGAAGTTCACTGAGATTACTTTGCTGAGATTTTACTTTTTGAGACTAAAAGATAATGAAATATCTTGTTATTCTACTGCATTAAAGGGACATGTGGACATGTATTTAATTGCAACATCTAAATCATAAAGTAGCTATGGTAACAGTATTATAACAGACTTTCATTTGATCTTATATAAAAGTCAATGTAGTTAGCACTTTTTCATAAACATAGTAGGACTCAGAGAAGTTGTTCCTGATGATGCAAGTTAAGTAGTTGATTATATTATTTCTTGCCCAATAATCACTTTTTACTATCAAATAAAAATTAAAACGGTAATATTATAAGTGTGGAAAATTTTCACTTATAAATGGATATTAACTGTTTAGTAAATGATAATCAAACTACAAATATATAAACTCAGAGAGGTTAGCTAAAGAGGAGGGATTTACAGGGATGAACAGGAATAGAATACATTCTATGGGTAGTTAGTACGGGTGAGTACTGGAACATTAGAGGTCAGATGGTGAGGAAAAGAATGGAAGGCGAGACAGCTAGAAATGGGGGTATTTGTGGAGGGCAGTGTGGAAGCCTAGTGCAGTGAAAACTTTCTGGTGAGGACTTGTAGTAATGTAAGATATGGAGTCTAAACTGGTAGTCTTATATAGCCAGGCAAGGCTTTCAGTGGTGAGTCTGGGTTGCACGGTTTGAGTTCTTAGATGCTGTGGTCCTGTGGCGATCTCTAAATAAGTCAGACTGATGCTAAGGCAGAGAGTCACTAAAAACTAATAGTGGATCCCCACTTTAAAGGACAACCTCAACTCAGTTTATTGAATGAGTAGAGATCGAGCTGGTACCTGCAGAGAGCCTTCACCCCAACATCCAGTCAATTTGGTGCAGAAAGTTACGGTACAGGCAATGAAAAGAGAAATTTGAACACCAAGCCAGCCCCCAAACTCTTGACCTATAATCTGTCTAGGATGTGCTGGAGTAGCCAGAAATAGTGGGAGTGGCCAAACTATGATTAGTTTAACTTGTGACCCATCCATGCATGCATGACAAGAAACTGGAGACTTAGGTGAAACCAAACACAACTGACCAAAACTAAAATAAAGTAAAATAAAATAGTAAAATCAATAAAATAATTCCTAGTGATTTTCTGCTATACTCAAAGATCAGTGATTTGTCCAGTCATCATTAAAGAGGTTTCCTCTGGTTCCAGATGGCAATAGGTACACAGACCCAACCCAGACACTAGGCAGAGACCTCTAAATTGGAGGTTTCTACCCCTTCCTCGGATCTCATGGAATCCTGCAGGAAAAGGGAAAGAAATATTGTAGGAGTAAGAGGGAATAGAGGACATCAGGAGAACATTGTCCACTGAATCAACTAATCAGGGCTCATAGGGACTCGGAGAGACTGAAGCGGCAAACTCAGAAGCTGCTGCACATGTGTTATGGCTGTTGACTTGGTGGTTTTGTGGTACCCATAACAGTAGCAACAGGTGTGTCTTGAAGTCTTTTGTCTGCTCTTGGGACTCTTTCCCATCTATTGGGTTGCCTTGTCCTGCTTTGATATGAGGGCTTTTGTCTTACCTTGTTGTGTCTTGTTTGGTTGGCAGCCTGCTCTTGTCTGCAGGAAAAGAAGGGAAGTAGATCTGGGCAGTAGAGGAGCTGGGTAAATGGGAGGAGTGAACAGAAGAAAAACAATGGTTAGGATGTATTTGATGAGACAAGAATCTGTTTTCAATTGAAATGAAAAGAAATATATTTTTTACTATAAAACACAATAAATTTTTAAATAATTAAAATGATTCCTCTCACATTTTTTTTAATTTCACAGTTTATTATGATTTCTTCTTATTCTCAAGGTGAGAGAAAAACAACCCTTGCAGCTTTCTCTTTAAGAATCTGAAAATAGTGAAGACTACTAAGAGATTATCACTTCTAAAAAAATGTAGAAGGTCTTTAGTATTTCTGAAGTATAGGATAATATTTTCTTCAGATAGGAAATTTTATCTCACTGTGCATTGTTTCTTGGTATTTAGTTTTCATGTCTTATTTCTCTACTTTTCACTTTTATTGTTACACTAAATAAGTTTGCAGTGTGAGGAGACTCTTCTGTAATTCCTTATTTTTTTTCTTTTTTCTTTTTTTCGGAGCTGAGGACTGAACCCAGGGACTTGCGCTTGCTAGGCAAGCGCTCTACCACTGAGCTACGTCCCCAACCCGTAATTCCTTATTTAGAGGACATATTTTGCTTAATCTACAGTCCAACTCAATCACATAAGTATTTCACTAGCATTATGTACACAGTTGGAAGGACATCCCAAAATACATATGAAAACATAAATATCACAAGGAGCAGCCATAAGAGAAAGTACAATATTGTGAAAGTATCATAATAGCTGATCAGGAATTATACTTTGCGTCTATTCTATAGTAACAAGGTAAATATGTTACTTGCAAAATAAGATACACACAAATAGAATAACCCATACCAAATTAAAAAAAAAAAACCAACAAAACACGCAAAGAAACAAAAACCATACAGCTACTTTTAAAATAATACCAGAACACATATCTGAGAATACATGGACTCATACAGATGGTCATTTTGAAAATAAATGACTATATGTAGAAGAATGGTACTAGATACTTCCTCTCTCACTTTGTGTAAAAACCAACCCCCAATTATTCAAAAATGTTAATGTAAAAAAACCTAAAGTGGGACTAGAGACATGGCTAAGCAGTTAATAGCGCCAACTGTTCTTCCAGAGGCCCTGAATTCAATTCCCAGCAACCACGTGGTAGTTAACAACCATCTTTAATGGGATCTGATGCCCTCTGCTGATGTGCCTGAATACAGCTACAGTGTACTTATATACATAAAATACATAAATATGTCTTTTAAAAATGAAGTAAAAAACAGTACAGAAAAGATATAAGATATTTTAAGGCATAGTAATGGGTAAACTTCTCTAAAAAGAATTCAAGTAAATTGCTCAGAAGATGATACAAATGGGTTTTCAGAAATCCTAAAGATGGACGGTACCACAAATACATACCAATAGAAACCTAAGGCATGGGGGGAAAATCTTTGAAAACATCCATCTGACAAACGTATCTAAAATATAAAAAGAAATTATAAATAGAAAAACATATACTCAATAAATTAACATTGAAATGCATAGAGAATTCTCAGAAGATGCAGAAAAATGATCTACAAGAAATACAAATATTCCTCAGTTATAGCATCTAAGAGACATAAATCTAAACTGTGTTAGGATTCTATGTGGCCCCAGCCAGAATGGCCACAAATTTAAAAATCAGGGAGGAGGAACCATAGTCAGTATGTATTGTCTAAAAAATAATCTATTTATAAACCAACGCAACAACAATGAAGGGGCTGGGAAGAGGCACACTGATCCTGGTGCTGGCTGACCATGAGCCTCCCTCCAAGTTGCATGAAAGTCCCTGTCTTGAATGAATGTTGGAAGTGAGAGAGAAGGACAGAGATGAGGTCAACATGTACACAGTGCGTGAGTGCGCGTGCGTGCACACACACACACGCGCGCACACACACACACACACACACACACACAAACACACACACATACACACACAAACACACACATACACACACACACACACACACACAAGAAATAAGTTAGAGCACTTATACAATACTGGTGGGAAGATAAATTAGTTTATTGTCCATGGAAATCAGTGGGGAAACTCTTCAAAAAATAAGCAAAATTACATTGTTATCTAATTGTAACTTTTCTGATAATATATTCAAATAACTATAACTGAATATTACAGGAAATCTACACAACCTAGTTCCTTACAGCCCTAATTATAAGACTGAGTAATGAATTCAGCCTGGCTGTAAATCAATAGACTAAAGAAGAAATGTTATGAGCATGTACATATATACTTATGCATATATATACATGTATATATACATATATATATACATGAATTAAAATTTATTATTTATCAATTTCTAGAATTATTTTCACAGTGATTTTAAATATCTGGGTATTTAAGGAACTTTTTAAATTAAATTTTATTTTTTTACTTATTCATTTTCCATCCTGTTCATTGACCCATCCTAGTCACCCCCTCACATAATCCTTCCCCATCCCCCCATCTCCTTCTACTGTGGGCTTCTGGGGCCCTGTGGGTATCACTTCACTTCAAGGACTGTAGCACTTCAACTCATTGTGAGGCTTGGCGCTTTCTCTCCGACAGAAGCAAGACAAGGCAGCCCATGTAGAACATACACCACAGATAGACAACAACTTTTGTGATATCCTCTACCCCTGTTGTTCGGAACCTACATGAAGACCAAGATGCATATCTGCTACTTATGTGCAAGGAGTCCTAGGTCCAGCCCATGTATGCGCTTTGGTTGGTGGTTTAGACTCTGAGAGCCGCAAGGATCCAAGTTCGTTGACTCTGTTGGTATTCCTGTGCAATTTCTATACCCTTCAGGGGACATGATCCTTCCTCTTAATCTTCTATAAGAGTCCCCAAGCTCCAGCCATTGTTTGGCTGTGGGTATCTGTATCTGTCTGAGTCAGTTGCTGGGTGGAACATCTCACAGGACAATGTGCTCCTATCTGAAAGCATAACATAGAAACATTATAGTGTCAGGGATTAGTGTTTGCACATGGGATGGGTCTCAAGTTGGGCCAGTTATTGGTTGGTCATCCCCCAACTCTCTGCTCCATCCCCTGCAATACTTGCAGACAGAATAAATTTGGGGTTGAAAGTTTTGTAGGTGGGCTTGTATCTGTCTGGGGTTCCATCCAAGTTATAGGAGGTAACCTCTTGTGAGTCACTAGGTTTCACCCCCATTGACTCTTGGGTGCCTCCCTTATTCCAGGTCTCTGTCACATGCTGGAGATCACCCTTACCTCCCTACCCCTGTCATCTACAGATTACTATTCATTATCATGGCCATCTGGCAATCTCTCCTGTACATTCCCACACCTGATCCTGCCTCTTATAACCTCTTTCTAAGTGGGATTGAAGAACCCTTGTTTCTGCCTTCTTAAGGAACTTTCAGTAAACTTACAAGAATACCCCTTGTTTATATATGTTTCCTATCAAATATTTCACCATGGTCTGGTTTTTACTAGGCCCTCCCCTTCCTCTCTCTTATCTACTTATCCAACCTACATCCTTCTTCCTCTTTCTCTGCTTGTGCCTCACCACTGTTTGCCTTTGTATGAATTATTTGGCCACCATTCATAGAGCTGCCAACAGCTGATAGGATGGTGTTCCTGCATGGATCATACCCTTTACAGGATGCTGTTATTACATGGTCTTAATCTTGCTTAAACTATTCTCATGATATCCCTTTACTTGCTTCAGACTATTTACATGTTAGAGCAAACTCACAGAATTGGCTCTGACATCTTTTGGGATATTAGGTCATAACTATGAATTGTACATGTTATGATTTTATTTATTATGATCATTATTAAAAATTATTATTAATTTGATTTTTTAAGGTTTCTCTATGTAACCCACGCTGTCCTAGAACTTACTACCAAGATAGCCTGTCTTTGAACTCATAGAGATCCACCTGTCTCTGTTTTCCCAGTGCTGGCATTAAAGGCATTCGTCACTGCGGCTGGCTTAGGTTGCGATTCTATAATCACCAACCTCCTGAAGCTTTGCTTGTTATCTATATTGTAAATTATTTTCTTGCCCTCCATAGATAGCAGGTTGTTTGTTGGAGATCCTTTGAGTTATGAGTTTCCTCTTCAATGATCTGTCAGCACTATGTATTGAGGTGAACATTTTTGTTTGTTTGTGCAGAGGGCAATACAGCGGAATAGTTGTTTCATGTTTTATTTTCTCTTTTCTTTCAGAAAAATAAATTATCCATGCTACTTCTGTTTACTTTACTATGCATACCAAAGGTACTTTTTCTTTTTACAATTTTCTACCCTGAAGTATAATTTCTGCTGGCTTAGAAGCTATAAACATTTTTTTACTCCTACACTGTCATATAGTTTTAAATTTTTATATTGTAGTATACTCTCCAGATTTAATTTTTTTTAATTTCTACGTTTACCATTTTTACATAGGTCTGGGCAATTTCAACAGCAGAGAAGCCCTGTGTCTACGCCTCCACGTCAGCCATCTTACAGAACTACTAGTGTCCGTTTACTTATTAAATTACCAAAGTATGATTTGTATGTTATCAAAGAGAGTGAGTTTTTGTTTTTTACATACATTAATGAATATATCTTACCATAATTTTTACATTTTGTTCTATTTTTAACTTAGGAAACTATTCTTTAATGTAAAAATTCAAAACAACAGATGTGTGTTGGGTCTCTTTGTTCCTTTCTGAATCTCTATGAATCCCTTTATTCTACACTTTTCTCATTCTCATACTTCATCTATTCACTGACTGGAAGTTTGTCATGTGTGAATTTCTGTTTATCTCCATAAAGGAGATCCTGCTGACCTTCCATGCCCCTTGTCTATCATCTTCAGAAGTGGATGCAGGATTCAATGGGATCCTCAAGCTTTCTAGTTCAAATCACATTTCTAGAAGAAATTAGGTTGCTCAGCACTGCACACTCAGCTCAATACTTGCTAAAGCAGCTTTCTTCTTGCGTCATCCTGGAGGAAAGCACCTCACTCAGGAGACTCCTCACAAAGACAGGGGAGCAGCTCATGACATAACACTCACCATCCTTTCTTCCTGAATGCACCTTGAGGAGTTGCCTGTGTTTCCTGTTGGGCACAGCTCATCCTAAACTCCTGTATAAATGACTTATCTTTTGCTCCTTAATTCCAAAGATAAACGTATTTTTTCTCTTAAATTTTTATTTAGCAAATTATATCACAACATGGAAAGATGTACTAAGTAAATTAATAACATAATAATATTCTAGTTGAAGATTTTGAGTAAATTTTCAAATCATACAAGAATTAATTTCTCTATTTTAAGTTCCTCTGTAGAGTAAGGCCATCCATTTCTTCATGCATGTTTTTTGTTAAGTAGGTAATTTTTGTTTTTGTTTTTGTTTTCTTTTCAAGACAGCACATGCTGGACCAGTTGACATTTGGCTAATTAACTGAGAGAAGGCAGAATCAATTCTGTATTCTAATAGAAAATTATATGTGTTCTCTCTCTCTCTCTCTCTCTCTCTCTCTCTCTCTCTCTCTCCCCCCCTATCTCTTTCTATCTCTCTCTCTCTAATAAATACACAAATACACATACACACACACATGCGCACACACACACACACACAAACACAAACACAGATACATGCAAACAGTCACATCAACAAACATCATCATATTTTAACTAATTTTGTTAAGTAACAGAATATATGTGGATATGGAAAGTGACACAGATGTATGATTTTCCTACAAGGTTGAGGAGTAGACTATGCCCCATTAAAAAGTAAAGTGAAAAATGAGTGTTGAGTCACCTTTGAACATTTCATTCACATGTTAAAAGAAATAGATGCAATTACTTGGAGGAAAAACTGTCATCACTGAAGCACCACAGGCAATGGGGGAGACTACAGGCCCCAGAGTATAAAAGGAGTCAGCCCTGGATGGTGCAAATAAAAAGTCAAAATAAAAACAGAAAAACAAGATTAACAAGAATCAACCAACCGATCAGCCAACCAAACAGGCCTTTCCAATGTAATAGCCAATGTATAGTCTTATAGTGCATGTGCTAAAGGCGGGGAGAGAAACCCATGGAATTCTGAAGGGAGTGCTTCCTTAGGGGCATGATTCCTGTAAAGCAACTGTGCCTGGCTTGCAATGAGAGAAGACTGACTATAAACCATGATAGGTTTATTGTAGTTTTATAGCAAAGTATGAAGAAACTGCATATATGCATTTCAAAACAGAGATGACAAATACAGATCTGAGATTGGGGGCTGTTGTTTTCTATTTCCATATATTTTCTTGGTTTGTGTTATTATTTTCAGACTGTAACTACTATGGAGCACATGCCAGCCTGCAAGTTTCTATTTCTTAGGCTGGCCTCAATTCAAGACATACTTAACAAAGCCTCTGAGAGTCATGTTTATCAAAATGAGCCATCATCCACAACAACAAATTTAACTATTTAAAAATAATAACAATCTAAATAAGTTTTCATGAATAAACAATGTGGTTAGGAATAACCATACAGAAAAATATACAGGAACATAATAAAATCAACAGTCCATGCTAATTACATGATTCTCTGTATATATAAAATTCATAGTTGGCAATTACAACATGAGACATTGTATTAAAGGGTAGTGTGAGAAAGGTTGAGAACCACTGATCTGATACATCCTAAGCACATATCCCAGTTCTTTATATATTGTTTACAATATCTAATGCAATTTAAAAGTTGCTCAAATTATTGTGATACTATATTGTTTATGGAATAATAGTAAAATCAAACTGTCTTCAGATAGTACACACAAGTTTGCTTTATGGATGTAATATTTACCTGTGTGGCTAGGTAACCATTGAAGAATAACCAGTGATATGGAAATATATATTAAATATATATCTTTTATACATAATCTTTTAAATATGTATCTTTTAAATATATAAGGTTTATAAATGTGTTTACATAATATAATTTAGAAACTATCACATCTTTATTTTGACATGTTTCTACTACCTGTCTAAGATAGTCTTCATTCTGGGATATCTGGTCAATAAATCAATATCTCTGCCCTTTTAAAAATGATTACTTAAGTGTATGTACATGTAACTGCATGAGTATATGTGCACCACATGTTTTTGGATGCTGCAGTAGCCAGAAGGAAGTGTCAAATATCTGGAAATTGATTTGAAAATGGTTATGAGTCACCTGATATGAGTGTTAGGAACTCAACCTTGGTCCTCCAAGGGAGCAATAAGTGTTCTTCATGACTGAGTCCTTTCTCCAGCCCCCAGTAAAACTGTTTAGGGAAAATAATGTAAAATCAAATTACTATTTTCTCAAGTGAACTTTATAAGCATGAGGTAATATTCAATTATGATAATTGGGTGTTTATTTTCCTCTGTGAAAGTCTCCTGTGCCACTGTAAAATTAATAATGGAATTTTCAGTGGTGTAATGAGAAAAATAGAGTGCATAGCAAATACTTTGTGTGTATCAAAGGACTTGGTTGAATCTAGAGTACATTTTCCATTTTTCTTCTGAAACAAATATATAAAGGCATTCATTCATTACAGATATATTGATTGATGATTCAATTTACACCATAGAATCCTCTTATCTGTTAACATTCTTTTGGCTTCTTTAAGCTCATTTCTTCCTTTTGCAAATAATTGAAACCGAACATTTGTAGACAATCTACAGACCCTACAGTTATTTCTCTGGAATCAGGAGCTCACACATTAGACAGTTTTCTCAAGGGAGATTATGTTCCAACCTCATTTCTGTTTCTGTTTTACACACAGCACTTTGTACTAGTCTATCTGAGCTATTTTTAAATAACCATGTTTTCCAAAATACATATAGAAAACATTTCTGAATTAATGAGTGCAAAAGATTTTATGTTTTCTTGAGTGAAAGCAGTTGAAGATAGAGATGAGTTGTCATGAAATAAAACTAACACAGGTTGAATTTTCAAAAGGAAACTACAGCATAAACAATGTGCTATTGGATAGAGACTTTGCAGAGCATCATAAGGCACAGAGTTAAGTTCCCTGCTAACAGTTAAATTCTGAGTGAGTGCTGATGTCTCCTGTATTTTGGCTTGGAAAGGGTGAGATCAAATCTCCAGAGAAATCTGCTTTTGAGATCAGTCATATCTGTAAAAATAAGTGTTTATGATTTACAGAATGATAAACTGGAGGAATCAAATACTATGCAGAAGTCTAGCATGCTGGTGTCTTCCATTTACCCAGATGGAGACACCCGAGTGAGCTCCCATGCACATTTTAAAACACATTAGAGGAATTCCAGGGAGGGGTAGGTGACCTTTTACCTTAATTAGTTGCTTCTGTTTCTAGGGACATTACAGAACTATTGCTGGGGGATGGAGGGCTGGAAATTGTTGCTAGGGAAACCTAGAATCTGTTGCTGAATTGAAACTCTGAAGCCTGGAAATTCATTGCCCTTGTCTCGAACCTGGTGACTCTGCAGCTTCTGATGGTGTGGCAGTTTCTTTAGCGTTTTTGCCTTAAGGCCAGCCTAGGTTGTTCCAGTAACTGACTTGTCATGTTCTTAGAAACCGAAATCTAGGCCTAGTCTTCTGAACTGCCAATTTGAAGCCTGTCAAGGAGTCTTGCTCTCTCAGTTCTCTGATGAACTCTAGGTCTGATTGAGAGACCCTGCCTCAAAGAATAAGGAATAAAAATGATTGAGGAAGATTCCAGAATTTCTACAGGTGCAATCATATACTTGTTTATATGTACATATATGGGACCATATACATAGAGAACATAGGTACACACATGCATACATACAAATGAGGAGAAGGTGGAAAAACAAGAAATAGATGATTCAAAATTTTGTTACTAAACTAAAAGGCAATGAATGTGTTTCTTTAATTCACCCCTAATGGTCAAGGGAAATATTATTCAATATTCAAGCTCATGGGATTTCTGCATAAATGGAAAAATAAGTATGGACTACATACTTTGAGAATGAAATTTGTCATGTGTTAGCACAGACAGCAACAGTCTTGATTACTTATTGCATCTGTTTAATAATTTGTAAATATAAATTAGTGATAACCATGATGTCACCTTGCCTGGCAGGTTTCACTGAAAGTAGCATCTTTACCAAACCGTACCAAACTTTACTGGAGCCCAGTGGAGTTCAATAGTGACAAATATTTGGTTTTGGAACTTTTTCTCAAAAAGCCTGCATGGAAATTTCATTTAAAGAAAACTAGAATTATAATTATGTGACAACTTCTGATAAATACACATCTTCACATAGCACTGACACTGTAGGAAGTTGATGATTAGAATGTTCCAGAAACAACTCCGTGGGGCTGCTAATGATTAGGTGTGATGGACAAGAAATTTGTAACAGGTACAATTGAAGGTATCCCAAATGAGGTGTGACTGTCATTAAGTAGAAAATTGGTAAGGAATCATCTGTACATGTCTGTGAATGGGGGAATGAGGAGTAAAATATCAATATAAATTTCTCCTTCCTCCTTCTTTACATTACACTCCCTTCTTTCCTCTTTCCCCTGCCTCTCCTGAACACTTCCCGTCCTTCCTCTCTCCTCTTTTTTTCTTTCCTCCTTTTCACTTCTTTCTATCCTTCATTCCCTACCTTTCTTATTCTTGTATACAATGCTTGCTTTCCTATCTAACTTCATTAATAGTGAGTTACTTCCTACGACATCCCACTTCTTAAAATTAAACATTCCCTAAGGAACTATACTTATTTTTCTGATATTTGTCAATATTAATGATAAGGTCTAGATAACATAGGGGAAAGTGAGGGGTGGAGTGGGCAGGTGGGTGGATGGGGAGGGGAACATCCTTAGAGAAGAAGAGGAGGGGGATGGGATGGGGGCTTATGTTTGGGAAACCAGGAAAAAGAATAACATTTGAAATGTAAATTTAAAAATACAATAAAAAAAGAAAAAAATAGTCATCTATAAGAATATTATATTACTTAACAGTTTTGGAATACATAGATTTTCAAAACATATTATTGATGTACATAAATGTAAGTCGCTTTTGATTTTTCTTTTCAAATCTCGTAGCAATGTATGATTCATTTATTATAAGTTATAAACTGTTACTGTCACACGATTTCAAAACCATGCTCTTTGTAGATTTCATTAATTTTTACTGAATGCCCCCCATCTGTCTCAGGGTCCCATACAGAATACCAGATAACATCAAATTTATTATGTCCCATGAGGCTCCTCTTCAGTGTGACAGTTTCCCAGTGTGACATTTATGAGGAGTGATAGCTATGTATTTCATAGATTGTCCTTCTCCTGGAATTTATCTGCTCTTGTTATCATAATTAGATTGAGGTTATGGCTTTTGGAAGAGTAGAGCACAGAGGTGAGATACCATTTTCATTGAAACTAATAAACACAATTCAATATCACAATAAATTATGGTTCCTAATGTTAACCTTCACCAAAAGCTTAGGAAGTACTTAATAGTTTTTACACTATAAAATTATTCTTCACAACCTCCCTTCCCTCCCTTTTAGAAGGAAGCCCTTATATACATCCTATTGGTAAATCTTTGAGGACTATGTTCTCTCTCCTTGAGGCTGGAATGCTTATATATTTGACTCACATTTGTTCTGCATGAGTCCTTTGACGTTCTTCATTGTATTTACCTACTCACACATATTTCTAAACATTAACACCATTCACATTGGTTTATGAAAGTTCAATTTTCCACCTTTCCTTCTAGTCTACAGAGAAAGAATGTGCACAGCCTCTCAGATTAAATGTCCTAGAACCCAAAAGTCACTGTGTCAGTTTTAGGAGGCCAGGCTTTACAGAAATGATGCATGTATAAAAATGAACCTGATTGTAGTGGGGAGGGTGGTAATGGGGCGAGGATGGGGAGGGGAAGCCCATATAAAAGGGGAGGGGAGGGGTTGGGGGATGTTGGCCCGGAAACCAGGAAGGGGAACAACAATCAAAATGTAAATAAGAAATACTCAAGTTAATAAAGAGAAAAAAATTAAAAAAACAAAAGAACGGTCATAAAGGAGTCTCCCTTCCTCTGAGTGAGGTAAGGCAGGACTACAGCCATATGAATTGGGAAGCTGACCCTCTGACAATAGTGAATCTGCCGTCCTTCGTCGAGGTGTAGCCTCCATGACAAGCTCCTTGGTTTTCTTAGGGCATCTTCAGCAGCTTGAATAGACTGACAGTCAAAAGAGGCTTCATGTTCTGACTTTAATTGCTTCACTTGAGGCACTGGGAAGTCTTCCTTTTGGCTTTCAAGTACTTCTGTCACTAAGACTTATTATTCTTTTTAATTGTGTATGTCTGTGTTGATGTGTATACATATGAGTGGAATTATCCTTGGATGCCAAGGAGCTGTCAGATACCCTTCAGCTAGAGTTACAGGGAACTGTGAGTTGGTCAGCCATTTTATCTTTAATTCCTGAATCATCTGCCTACCCCTACACTCAAATGCTTTTATTTTTCTCACAGTTTTGTTTTACTTTCTCTATGCTCATCGATTTTGTCATAGTTATTTCAGCTTCATAACATACTTTATTCCTATATTTGAATAAGTCAAATCTACAAGTATATATAAGACAATTTCCTCATTTTATGGAGTAAAGATTTATCAGTCAACATATAGATGTCAGATATAACATGCGCTGGGAGTCCTAACATTTAGAGTTTCACTGCTGATAAAGCAGCTAAATATTATGTAAATACATATTAGTAACCACATTATATTAACTATGAATTTTATTGTGTCTCCTAATGTGGCACCATAACAGATCCTGTCAGCCCTCCACCCTCATTGTCTGTGCAGTGTTATTCCTAAAATAAGAAACTGGTCTTGGTATATTAACTACCCTATTAACATATCCACATGTCCTCAAACAAAATAGTTTCTATTATCACCATAAGTAATATCGTGGTCTAACTTACATTGCTTTTATATGCAGTTTTTCACATTTAAATATTTTGATCATTTTACATGTTTCATTTTACAACCTTTGTTCTTCCAACCTCAATGCAAATAATTCGCCTAATTATGTCAAATAAGTTGTTTTACACACTGTCTCTGATAGGAGGGTGAAACTTCCTAAGTGATTTCATTTTTAAAGGCATACATCAAAGCTAACCATATGTGGTGTAAATTATAATGAGTTATAAGATATATGACACAGTATATCTTACAGTATAGTTTCATGTAAAACATTTTCAATGCCCTCAAAAATGTATGTTGTATGTTACCCTTCAATGCTCTGTTCCTACCTTCAGCCTCTACCAGTAATATATTTTAACATTTATCAAGTTTTGTCTTTTTCATCATATTATTGGAATTCTGGTAACTTTTTACCTATTTGTGGGCATATATTTTCAAAATAGCTTGACCTTTTATTCTTTATTTGAATACGATGTATCTATTTTCTGAGTGTTTTAAGTTTCTGAGTAATTGTAAGCCATCCTTCCACTTCGCTGTACAATTTGCATGTCTCATTCAGAAAACACATTTGTTCTTAACAGAGCATTTTATTTTATGTATTCTTAGGTTTTCTAACCATTGTTATTTTGTCCTTTTCTTTCAATAATGATGAAAACACTCAACATTTTCAAATGCAGGCTGTACATTTATGGAGACTTAGAGTGTTTCTATTAGGCTGTGTTGCCTATTTTTAATTAGCTTGTTACTATATATTTTGTTGTCCTTGAATACCTTCTTCTTATTCTATAAATATATTTACCTTTATTTATGATTTGCAAAGGCTTTCTTGTAAATGAAGTTTTTCCTTTGCACTGAATATCACAGAGCACTCCTTTATGGTTTTACAAATAGTTAATGATGTCTAACTTACTTTGCATTAGGTATTGTATCCAAAATGCTGGACTCAAACTCAGATTAATTTATACTCTCATTAGTCTTCTCCCAAAACCACTTAGTTTAACATTTTGTATTTATATAAGACACCCATTCTGTCCTGAGTTTTGTGACATACTCATAATTGGAAAGGTGACAGAGTTCAGCTATTTTTTCCCTAACACCTTTGACGAAAGCTTCATTCTTTCTTTAATAAATGATGTAAGTCTTTTGTTAAGGAAAAGTCAAATCCAGTTGTGCTGGGAATTCCTGCACACTTCTCTGTTCCTTTGCTCTGCTTTGCTGACTATTGTCATCGCCACTTCTGCAATTCTGTAGTCCTGTGCACTCGCAGGAGTGTCAGTCACTTTTTTATGATTTGCTACTGTATAGATACTTCTGGCTTGATTGCCCATTCAGGGAAACTAGGCTCCTTTTTCTTTTTTAGTAAAATACATTTCTGCTGTTTCTATTGATGTTGTATTAAATCTCTGTATCAAGTTGGTATGATTGATATTTAAGTAATAAAAACTGATCCTATCTATCTGTCAACAATTTGTATCTGTTTATTTTACAATAACAGAAGTTTTGAGTTCTGTATATGGTTTTTAATATACATTGTTTTTGAATTCCAATCAAGAATCACTATTTACTTCTTTCCCCCATCTTTATTAAATTGGGTATTTGTTAGTTACATTTCAAATGTTATTCACTTTCCTGGTATCCATGCCAACATCCCCTTAACCCCACACCCTCCCCTTCTATATGGGTGTTTCCCTCCCAATCCTCCCCACATTACCGCCCTCCCCACAAGAATCCCATTCACTGGAGGTCCTGCCTTGGCAGGACCAAGGGCTTCCCCTTCCACTAGTGCTCTTACTAGGCCATTCATTGCTACCTATGAAGTTGGAGCCCAGGGTCAGTCCATGTATAGTCTTTGAGTAGTGGCTTAGTCCCTGGAACCTCTGGTTGACTGGCGTTGTTGTTCATATGGGGTCTCAAGCCCCTTCAAGCTCTTTCAGTCCTTTCTCTGATTACTTCAACGGGGATCCCATTCTCAGTTCAGTGGTTTGCTGCTGGCATTCGCCTCTGTATTTGCAGTATTCTGGCTGTGTCTCTCAGGAGAGATCTACATCCAGTTCCTGTCAGTGTGCTCTTCTTTGACTCATCCATCTTATCTAGTTTGGTGGCTGTAAATGCATGGGCCACATGTGGGACAGGCTCTGAATGGGCATTCCTTCAGCCTCTGTTCTAAACTTTGCCTCCCTATTCCCTCCCAAGGGGATTCTTTTAAAGAAGGAGTGAAGCATCCACATTTTGATCATTCGTCTTGAGTTTCATGTGTTCTGTGCATCTAGAGTAATTCAAGCATTTGGGCTAATAGCCACTTATCAATGAGTGCATACCATATGTGTTTTTCTGTGATTGGTTTACCTCACTCAGGATGATATTTTCCAGTTCCATCCATTTGCCTATTAATTTCATAAAGTCATTATTTTTGATGGCTGCGTAGTACTCCATTGTGTAGATGTACCACATTTTCTGTATCCATTCCTCTGTTGAAGGGCATCTGGATTCATTCCAGCTTCTGGCTATTATAAATAAGGCTGCTATGAACATAGTGGAGCATGTGCCTTTGTTATATGTTGGAGCATCTTTTGGGTGTATGCCCAAGAGAGGTATAGTTGGGTCCTCAGATAATGGAATGTTCAATTTTCTGAGGAACCTCCAGAATGATTTCCAGAATGGTTGTACCAGTCTGCAATCTCACCAAATTGGAGGAATGTTCCTCTTTCTCCACATCCTTGCCAGCATCTGCTGTAGCCAGAATTTTTGATCTTAGCCATTCTGACTCCTGTGATATAGAATCTCAGGGCTGTTTTGATTTGCATTTCGCTTATGACTAAAGATGTTGAACATTTATTTAGGTGTTTCCCAGCCATTCAACATTCCTCAGCTGTAAATTCTTTGTTTAGCTCTGAACCCCATTTTTAATAGGGTTATTTGTCTCCGTGAAGTCTAACTTCCTGGGTTCTTTGTATATTTTGGATATAAGCCCGTTATCAGTTGTAGGATTGGTAAAGATCTTTTCCCAGTCTGTTAGTTGCCGTTTTGTCCTAACAACAGTGTCCTTTGCCTTACAGAAGCTTTGCAGTTTTATGAGATCTCATTTGTCGATTCTTGATCTTAGAGCATAAGCCATTGGTGTTTTGTTCAGGAAATTTTCTCCAGTGCCCATGTGTTCGAGATTCTTCCCCACTTTTTCTTCTATCAGTTTGTGTATATCTGGTTTGATGTGGAGGTCCCTGTTCCACTTGGTCTTAAGCTGTGAACAGGGTGATAAGCATTTATCGATCTGCATTCTTCTACATGCTGACCTCCAGTTGAACCAACACCATTTGCTGAAAATGCTATCTTGTTTCCACTGGATGGTTTTGGCTCCTTTGTCAAAAATCAAGTGACCATTACTGTGCGGGTTCATTTCTGGTTCTTCAATTCTATTCCACTAGTCTATCTGTCTGTCTCTGTACAAATATCATGCAGTTTTTATCAATATTGCTCTATAATATTACTTCAGTTCAAGGATAGTGATTCCCCTGGAAGTCCTTTTATTCTTGAGGATAGTTTTAGCTATCCTGGGTTTTTTGTTATTCCAGGTGAAATTTCAAATTGTTCTGTCTACCTCTCTGAGGAATTGAATTGGAATTTTGAGGGGGATTGCATTACATGTATTGAAAGCTTTTGGTAAAATGGCATTTTTACTACATTAATCCTGCGAATCCATGAGCACGGGAGATCTTTCCATCTTCTGAGATCTTCTTCAATTTCTTTCTTCAGAGGATTGAAGTTCTTATTGTACAGATCTTTTACTTGCTTGGTTAAAGTCTGGCGTGATTCTGATAGGACTGCCTTTATATGTTACTTGACCTTTTTCCCTTACTGCTTTTTATATTCTTTCTTTGTTTTGTGCATTTTGTGTTTTAACTATTATGTAATGGGAGGAGTTTCTTTTCTGGTCCAATCTATTTGGAGTTCTGTAGGCTTCTTGTATGCCTATGGGCATCTCTTTCTTTAGATTAGGGAAGTTTTTCCTAAGATTTTGTTGAAGATATTTACTGGTCCTTTGAGCTGGGAGTCTTCACTCTCTTCTATACCTATTATCTTTAGGTTTGATCTTCTCATTGACTCCTGGATTTCCTGTATGTTTTGGATCAGTAGCTTTTTTCATTTTACATTATCTTTGATAGTTGTGTCGATGATTTCTATGGAGTCTTTTGCTCCTGAGATTCTCTCTTCTATCTCTTGTATTCTGTTGGTGATGCTTGTATCTACGGCTCCTTGTCTTTTCCTTTGGTTTTCTATATCCAGGGTTATCTCCCTTTGTGCTTTCTTTATTGCTTCTATTTCCATCTTTAACTCCTTCAACTGTTTGATTGTGTTTTCCTGGGTTTCTTTCAGGGATTTTTGTGATTCCTCTCTATAGGCTTCTACTTGTTTATTTTTGTTTCCCTGTGTTTCTCCAAGGGACTTCTTCATGTCTTTCTTGAAGTCCTCCATCATCGTGATCAAATATAATTTTAAATCTAGATCTTGCTTTTCTGGTGTGCTTGGATATTTGGTGTTTGCTTTGGTGGGAGAATTGGGCTCTGATGTTGCCATGTAGTCTTGGTTTCTGTTGCTTGGGTTCCTGCGTTTGCCTCTTGCCACCTTCTTGTCTCCGGTGTTACCTTGTTCTGCTATTTCTGACCGTGACTAGACTGTCCTAAAGTCTTGTGTGTCAGGAGTGCTGCAGACCTGTTTTCCTATTTTCTTTCAGCCAGTTATGGGAACAGAGTATTCTGCTTTCAAGCGTGTAGTCTTTCCTGTCTACTGGCCTTCAGCTGTTCCTGTGGGCCTGTGTCCTGAGTCAACCAGGCAGGTTGCTTGGAGCAGAAAAGTTGGTCTTACCTGTGGTCCCGCGGCTCAAGTTGCTCGTGGGGGGCTGCTTTTGAGCTCTCTGTGAGGGCAGTAACCAGGAGGGCCTGTGCAGCCTTTTCCGGGAGCCCCCGTGCACCGGGGTCCCAGATGGCATTAGGTGTTTTCCTCTATAGTCAGAAATGTGGGCAGAGTGTAGTCTCTTCTGGCTTCCCAGGCATGTCTGCCCCTCTCAAGGTTTAGCTCTCCCTCCCACGGGATTTGGGTGCAGGGAGCTGTTGACTGGTTCCCTTCAGGTCCGGGCAGTTTCTGTACCCCAGGGGACCTGCAGCTAGAGTGCTCATATTGTTTTTCTTTAACTAGATACATTTCCATTATTTTTTCTGTTTTAACACTGAATCATAGTAATCATAGAAGACAGATGCTTTTCCTTGATTTGGATTGCATGACAAAGCTCTGCAATTTTGACCATTAAGTATAATAAACTTTTTTATTTCTTTATTAAATATTGGTCAGTTTAAAGTATTTTAAAGTGTTTATACATTATTTTCGTTAAAATGAACATTAATATTACATAGATCTTAAAATGAATATCTTCTACATCAAAAAGTACGAATATAAAAGTTTTCTTTACCATTTAAATATAATGGATTTCATTTGTTGATTACTCAAATGTTCAATGTGCCTGGCCCACCTGTATCTATATTTTTATTCTGAATACTTACTTTAGCACAATGTAGTATACAATTTTCATATGTTGATAGTATGTAGTATTCTGATGCAAAATACAATAAAATAATTGGCATTCCAAATCAGAATTTTATAGTGTCCCATCAAGTTATTAAGTATTATTTAGTAATTTGCTGTAATCCATCAGGAAACATGCTTACTAAAGATTTTGTGGGGAATCCTTCTATTACTAATTCTATTGTATTTTATTTTATTGTAATGAATCTTACTCAATTGCAATTTTTATATATTTATTTAATGTTTAGGGATTTGTGGACTTGTTTTAGAACCTATCAAATATGAAGCTGTACAATGTTTAATTAAGGATTCTGACAATTTTTGCTTTTATGTTACATTGCTTTATCTGTCATATTTATGTTACTGGGACAGTTAGATTTTTACAGACTACCTTAATATAAATTTCCTATAGTCTGTCTCCATGGTTTTTTTTTGTTGTTGTTGTTGTTTTGCTGTTATTTCTTTACTACTGTTCACAAGTGAACATTTTCTACTATAGTATTTGAAAACTGAAGTATTATTTGCACTAATGTCTTACTGACACTGGTACTGATGATACACTGATATCCTTTCAGCACCTATATTAGATGTATTCCAACTAGAGACATTTGTCAGATCTATTTTCAGAAAGGTTTAATTATAAGACAGAATTTCGATATTATATCTATTGTTTCTTTCTGTAGATTTATTTCAATAAATATCATATCTATATTTTGCAAGCCAACCCAAATACCATAATTATTTTATGTTTATCTTTAGTTTTATAAAGTTAGAAAAGAATAAGAGAAGATACACAGCTTATGTAATTCATTATATTTATCTTCTGAAACACCTGATTCACAGTAGATCCTGTGGGTTACAGCCACCCTCTGGGGTCATTTCCTCACTCCCATGAATCATATTCATTTACATATATTCAATTACACTATCACGTGTTTTTAAATAGCTATCCACAGCAGTATTTATCTCACGTGTAATAACATTTCTACCTTATGCTATTCACTTTGTACTTGAAGAAATTTTGAGCATTTCTTCAGTATAATCAACTAAATAACTTGTATTCTCATACTCAATAAGTATGAGAATTGTTACTCATCTTCATTTTGAATGACAACTTTGCCCTACATAACATTTGAGTGACATTATGTTCTCTCTCAGTTTTTTGTACTTTCTCTTAATTTTTGATAAAAAGTCAAACTTTTTGATAAAAAGTCTGTCAAAATTTAAGTAGATGATGCTTTTTAAGAGTTTTTCTGTTTTAGGATATCTCAGTATTAACTATCTCTTTATATTTGCATAAATATTTGAAGACCTTTCCAGTGTATCTGCTATGGATTTTCAGTGAATTATCCAGAGTTTTAGTTTCAAAAGGGGAAGAGAAAATAGTGGGAAATAAGTACAAAGTTCAATAAATATTTATTAAATTGTAATAATCACAATATTAGCGTGGTATATGAAGCAAAGATTTATTTTTAAAAATGCCTAAATTTTCTCTACATATCTTTCATATTATGGTTTTTTTTTCTATATTTTACAGTCCCCAAACTCCCTCTTCTGATTGGCGGACTTGATTTCCTGCTCTCTGCTAGTTCATATCTCCTAGAGATAATCAGGTAATTTTTCACTCACATTATATATTCACCTCCATATCAATACCTACTTTCCCAAAGAGTGTCTCTCACCTCAACAGAGAAGGAAGCATCTTAGCTAACGGCACTTCAGCCCTCCTTTGCCATTGTCCTCTTTAGGTCATCTTTGTCTTCACAATCGCTACATAGTACTTTTTTATCTGCATGTAGAACTCATGGCTGATTTCTTTTTCTATGCCTCACAACTTTCCTCTAAAAAGCTCCCTTTAATATAGTATATAATATGAAGGATAGGTACTTATTTTTGCCTCCTTTATTTATGAATTGTTTTTATCTGTCACATGTTCATGTATTTGTGGTATTATGAGAATAAATCTCGTTCCCTCTCAAACATCTGTTCTTACTCTCCCTCTCTGCTTAGTGTCACATGTGACTATGTCTCCCTAAGAAACCATGGCCTATAGTGTTCTATAACCATAGATTTTCCTTCTCTTTCTGTTGTTTATGCTGTTTTTTGTGTCATTGATTTTATTCCTAGCAATACTTTGGACATCACCTCCTAACATTCTCTTTCTTTCTTTCTTCCTCCCTTCCTCTCTTTCTTTCTTTCTTTCTTTCTTTCTTTCTTCCTTCCTTTCTTTCTTTCTTTCTTTCTTTCTTTCTTCCTTTTATTGGATTCTCTTATGTATTTACATTTCAAATATTATCACCTTTACCCCCTCAACCTTCCTTCTTCCCCCTCCCCCTGCTTCTATAAAGATGTTCCAACTCCCAACCACCAACTCCCAACTACTCACTCCCACCTCAACACACTGGCATTCCCCTACACTGGGGAAAGGAGCCTTCACAGGACCAAGGGCCTCTTTTCTTATTGATGCCAGACAACACTATCATCTGCTACATATGTGGCTGGAGACATGGGTACTCTTTGGTTGGTTGGTCCCTGGTAGCTTTGGGGGGGGGTCTGGTTGGTTGATATTGTTGTTCTTCCTGTGGGGTTGCAAACTCCTTCAACTCCTTCAGTCTTCTCTCTAACTCCTTCGTTGGTGTCCCTGTGCTCAGTCTGATGGCTAGCTGCAACCATCCTCATCTGTATCAGTAAGGCTCTGGCAGAGCCTCTCAGGAGATATCCATATCAGTTTCCTATCAGCAAGCACTTCGTGGCATCAGCAATAGTGACTTGTGGTTGCATATGGGATGGATCCCCAGGTAGGGCATTCTCTAAAACCATCCAAGGGGGGAAAAAAGAAAGCATTTTCAACAAATAGTGCTGGTTCAACTGGCAGTGATCATGTAGAAGAATGCAAATAGACCCATTCTTATCACCATGTACTAAGCTCAAGTCCACGTGGATAAAAGACCTCCACATAAAACCCAATACACTGAAACCAATAGAAGAGAAAGTTTGGAAGAGCTTTGAACACATAGGCACAGGGGAAATTTTCCTGAACAGAATACCAATGGCTTATGCTCTAAGATCTTTCTTAATATCACATGAATCCATATGCAGCAGTATTTGGATTTGGAGCCTTTAGAAATAAATTAGGGTTAGAAGATCTGAGCCTCTACTATAGTGTTTATCATAAAAAGAGGAGGGGAGAGAGAACTGAGCTGCAAAGCTTCTTGTGCCTCATTACATGACACCTTCTGCTAAAGTGCGTGCAGATGAAATAGACAGGAGTCAATGCTGTCTCTGGATTTTCAATATTCAAGGCTTCCCAGTAAATGAGGCTGTTTTCTTTATAAACAAATATTTTTGTGATATTCAATTTACAGTAGTGGCAAAGAATGTAAAATCACGTCCAACTATTAATCTTTGCAATTGGAGGCTGGCAATCTTCTTGTTTTAAGCACTGTGCTAGTCTATACATTTCCTAGTTGACCAGTCCAATTAAATAAATTTAGAGAATGTGGGAAATAAGTATGATATCAAACTATATCACAAGAAACTTTTAAAAAAAATGTAGCTTTCATAGCGCAGCTGAACAAAATATTTGAAAACTTCTCTGAATGAATATCTGGAATCAATACATGAATGTTTCCAGGAACAGAGAAGAAGGCAATGAAAAAGAGGAAACAATATGAAATCTCCTTGAAATGAAAAGCAAACAATATTCAGTCAATGGAGCCTGAAAACAAACAAGCAGAAGACAGAATTCAGCAACAGCCAAGCTCATGTAAACTGTGTGGGAAATCACAGTGAGGCAGAGCAGCCCAGGAGAAAGACACACTGAGGTCCAGAGCACAGAACCTGAAGGCATGGCCCAGCTGTCAGAAACCAAAGTGAGATAGCAGCCTTCAGGGAAATGGGGATTTAAATAACAAATACAGGCACACAAGGAAAATATTCAAATAAACTGGTGACTATGTGCACACAAACATCCAGCACAGCAAATCCCAAGACAAAGAGAACATAAAGAAGGAGTACCCTGAATTTAAATAGGAGAGGATCGCCTCAGAAAGAACCAGCTGCAGCAGGAAATTGGAAAGCAGTAATTCTCCCTTTGTCCTTCTCCACTTTTAGAGGGAAAAGATTGTTAGGTCCTAGGATGCTCTGGAGAATGGCAATGCTGGTGACAGACAATGTCCTAAACAGAAAAATCTGACCAGTGAAACAAAAGGATTGCTATTGGCTGAACGGAAGCCTGAATCCAGCATTCCTGGGAAGCTAGCAAGGCAGGTTTCTGTTTACCAAAACAAAATAAAACAAAGAAACAACCAAGAACAGCAACAAAACCCCGTGATCTCACTTATCTATGGCAAAGGTGAACCACCTGGGAAGGGAGAACCCAGTTCCAAATTAATCTTAACAGTCCGCAAGATAACAGACTCAAAGACCCTGATCTTAGTATCATATAAAAGTCATGTGCTTTCCAGTCAACCTTTTGCCTTCCTTTTCAGGAGCATTTCTGTTGTTTATTCCCCAATAAACGTTCCTTTCTAACCAAGGTCCAGTTCAATGGCTTCCCTGTAGCCTCACTGGTGCCAAAACCCTTGAGACACACAATTGGGCCCCTGATAACCTAGCCCCTCTAACCAGAACAGACAGTCTGTTGGACCCGCACAAGCTGTATATCATTTGCCTTTTCTGCCTTCTGCCACTCCCCATATCCAACTCCAATTCTAGTGTACGAATCTGTCTCTTCAGTGAGTTCTATCCTACACCTGCTCTACCTACTAGTCTCTCTTTGCCTCTTCTGATAAATGTCCTCCCAGAGTTGCCTGCTCTATCTCTTCCCCATTGAAGCTTGTTCTGCCTCTACTCTTTAGAGCCTCTCTTGATCATTGGCTAAATGAAAGTTAAATTGGTTCTTCATAAACATCTCTACAGCCTCTTGAGTTTCCCATCATGTGGGATGGAACTTCTTCCCTCTACACTCCTAGGCCTTTCTCTGACAGGGCTCGGTACCCCTTGGAGATGCACCTTGAACGAAAGTATATCGTATGGCACTTACTCCTCACGCCATTGTCGCACCATGTCTCTATTCCTATATTATTGGAATCCCCCTTCTGGTGGGACTCCTATTTATAGAGGACCTTTTCCTAAGTCTGTCCTATCTCCTCTTTGTTCTGCTCTTGAAAATTCTTTACTCTTACCTTTTCTTCAGGGACAACTTCCGTCTTCTCTCTGACTAACCATGGGCTACTTATTGACTCCTCCCACTTACCTTTTCAAATCTCTTTCCCTCCTCAGACAATTAAATGTACCACTTAATTTTTACTGCAAGATGGCCTGGGTTCAAATTTGATAACCATTCTCGGTAGACAGAAAATGACACATTTTGTCTCCAAATTCTCACAGACCATGACAAATGTTACAGGGAAAATGTCAGAGACTGCTTTACTCTGCTGAAAAGCTGGCTTTGGACATGAGAGTCGGCATGCATACTTTAGACCCAAGCGTGTTTAAAAGAGCCTCCCCTTCTCTGTTCTGGGAAGGCTGGATCTTGGCTCTGTATAGGCAAGAGAGCAAGGGAACATCTGAGGAAAATATACTATGCAGTGGAGAACAGCTAAGAGGTAATATGTTTCCAATAGAGCTCACTGTTGCTTATTACATAGTACTTAATTTTTTTTTAATCAAGCGAATTTCAAATTGAAACGTCTCAATGTAATTACAAATGTTTAACTCTTTGAATACTCCCTACGACTTTTTTATTTTTATTTGCTGAAATGTTCTAATGAATGGTTTATTCACAATAGCAGACACTGACTTAAAGACATATGTCTTTGCTAATTTTGTTAAGTTTTAGTCTGGAGCAACTGAGTCATATAAGAAACTGTGATATTTTTTAAGAGTACAGTATTTTCTTCCTAGAGCAGACACTTTTTTTTTGGATAAATAGACATTTTCCCTATTAAAACTGAGACTGAATAAGTGATATTTGACCGATTGTTGGAATTCCTAGATCCATAAAATTGTATAATGATCTGGCATGTATCTATAAAGTCACTTTTATAATCTATAAATGTACTTTAATGTGATGTGTTCACAGTAATAGAAATAAATTAATACAATGATGATGAATTTGATTTTTAAATAATGCACTTACTTTTTAAAAACAAAGTATAGTATACATACGTAAGTATTATAAGGCATAAAATATTAAAACCTGAAGGCATATATTTATGTATAGTACATGGAAGAGTGTGATACTCTGTGCTGGAAAAGCATCAGTATGCTGAAATCCAGACTTTATATTTTACACACACACACACACACAGGATCACGCATGATGAAAATTTCACCTAGACAAAATCTCACATCATTAAATACGAGTCTGGAAAGTTTTAAGATTTATTTCTCTAGTACCAAAAGTTGTTAATAATTTAAACTCTTTATTGAGACTCTAGGGATTTTGAGCTTCTCAGTTCCTAGAATTTTTATTTCATTCTCACGGATACCTATTTTCAATTATTCTTCATTACATTTGACGCATATTGAAGAATTGTTCCCTCTTTTTACTTTATACTTAGTCCAAGTGTAATAAATTAAGTATCCTACCTTATGCTTACATATACATTACCTCTCACTAACTAAAAACATTGTTTTGATAATTATAGAATATTTTTGAAAATGATATTGATAAGAAAATACATTTTCTGTTTTGTACAGAAATTTCAAGTCATTTAATATAAAAATATGTTTATTCAGTTTTAAATGTGGGAAATTTTTATGTACTTTTCATAAAAATGGAAGTGATATATTTTCATGTCTCTATTTTAAAATAAGAACTGCAACTACATTATGACATTATATTCACAAAATGTCTGATGACATTCATATATTTACCATTTTTAATTGTTAATACTTAGCTTTAGAGGTGTCAGTTGACAGCAACGTAAGACAAGACTTTAGAAGTATTTACTCTTCAACTACAAAATTTAAATCAATGTGAAATCAAACAAATTTATAAATATGTATTCCTGTACTTTCATTAAATAATCATACATTTTTCAAGTTCTCCCACAAAATAAGAAGACAAGTAAGAAATGTTATCTTTGAAATTAATAAATGTTAATTAAATTAAATGAGATCTCCAGTAGAGAAACCATTATGTATACTCTCATTCATAACTTAAAGTCAAGTAAAGAGAAGTCTATTAAGCAGTTGCTAACTTCCCCCACTTACAATGAGCAGAGGGCATATTTTTCACTTGAGTAAATTAACACTTGATCTGCAGGTTTAGACTAAGCCTCTTGCTCATTGAGGTCTGAACAAATACAATGTAGCCTTTCCTTTATAAGCACCAGCGGTTAGCAGTGAGCTGGCACTTAGTAGTGCAGCTGATGCATTGTGAATAACCATTATGTCTTAATCAGTCATGCCTAAGCAGGAAACAGATGGTTGAAAATTTTTGAAGGGAATGTTATAAGGATGGAGCCAGGAGGTAGGAAACACATCTCAGGTGTTGACGTACAGTGGCTAAAGTGATGGGTTGTACGTGACTTTGTGCCTGGCAGTCAGCAGGATGGTTTTTTATAGTCAGGAACTATAAATACAGAAGGATAAAAAAACAGTCCCCAATAGTGCTGACATATTCCTATTTTGTGGGCTGAGACATCATTCATGGCAACATTGCAAAGTGGGAATCAGGGCTACATCACTGATGAAGTCTCTCTCCCCTTTTTTTCCTGTGCTCTAGACACAAGTTGAACAAGGTGACAATGAGCCTTGGTATATTCCAGAGAGAATGTTTTGTTTTGTTTTGTTTTTAGTTCATGGAGCAGGAGTGTAGCCAAAAATGGAAATGGTAAGATTTCCCTACGGATTAAAAAAAAAATCAGAGATTTCAAAGAAAGTGGCTTTATTCCTTAGAGCACAAGAGACTTATACTTGGAATTTGCTGAAGAAATTTCTTACCTATTGTCTTAGTTAGGGTTTTACTACTGTAAACAGACACCATGACCAAGGCAACTCTTAAAAGGTCAACATTTAATTGGGGCTAGCTTACACGCTCAGAGATTGAGTCCAATATCTTCAAGGCAGATGCATAGCGGTGACCAGACAGACATGACTCAGGAGCTGAGTTCAACATCTTGCTCCAAAGGCAAACAGGAGCAGACTGATTCTAGGCAGCAAGGATGAGGATATTAACCTAATTAACCACAGTGACACACATACTCCAACAAAGTCAACCTCCTATTAGTGCTACTCCCTGGTCAAAGTACATACAATCTTTCACACCATTTTTTCAAAGATTTTGCTGGAAAAATAACAAACAAATGGTCAGAAATCAAAAAATGGTACAGCATTTGTGCCTTGAAATTTGGCAGCTAGGTGTATGTACTTAAAAGACTACAATTTACCCTAGATTAGTAAAATTAAGAAGATTACAGCACTCTGTGAAGGCATGATCATGCAACAGGGTCACCTGTCTCTTACATGAAGACAAATAAAATCTCTGAACACAAACAACAAAACTTCTACTTTTTTTAAAATTAAACAAATAATGTATGATGATTTGACACAGTTCAATGAAAATATTGACTCTCAAGATCTTTCTTTGTTCATTTATCCAAGATAAATCTTCACTGGTAAAAATACTTTTCTAATGGATTAAATAATAAAAATCTTGATCAGCTATAACCAAATTAACAAAATACTTGCTTCAACTAAGCAGATGTGATAAAATACTTCCAATGACTGACCGATCTCCTGTTTTACATATGTGTAGGCCAATGATGCAGCCTGTAAATTTCAAATGAGGGAGGGCATGAAGGTTTACAAGCATCATGTGGTCAAATATTTTAAGTTTATACAATATCTGCCTTAGTAAAAATATGTGTTATTTTGTTTAAGTTTGTGTTATAAAATGTAGGTAATATTTTCCTTTTTTCTCATTTATATATGCTGTTTACAGTTTTCCAAAATCAGGGGTATTACTAAGATAGGACATTGTTGTTTTAGTCATTGTGAAATTTTTGCCTCAAATTTCAGACATACTTCAGCTTACTAAATAGCAAAGAAAATAATATTCTTATTTTATTCCACACTCTAGTAGAGTTACCCAGTCTATGCTTTGAGAACATGTTCAGACATCAACTTCAGACAAATAGCTCATTAATCATAAGGTACATTTCCATTATTCATGGCAAGCAATATCCATTAAGTTGTGAATATATTCCAGCTAGCTCCATATTCCTGAGAACAATCAATAAATAATAGTGAAATTGACTGTTAGAAAAGCTTTTGATTTTGTCTAAAATGATCTGCTCATCAATCATGTTAAAAATCATTTAAGCTCTGATGCCAATCTGTGGTTTTGCAAATGATCACAGGATGCTATGTGAAAGAGGATTTACAGGTAACACAATGTCAGCCTGAAATATAGTTACAAAAGCCCTTTGACATGTCCTCAAATGGCTTGGTAAATAAATGATTTCTCACAATAATGACATGCCTACCATTATTATGGAAGAGTCTACTGACATTCCAGGTTTTCTGGATAAATTGCTATAGACAACTTCAATATTCCTAATAATCGAGACCAAATATAAACCATGTCGTTTAGAGGTGTTGGAGCTGTACAGAAGGGTAATTTATGACAACCACATTTCATTCAGGTAGCAGAAAAGATATTTTAGGGAGCACCGTGATTGCATGGACCATTCTTGCAATTCTGGAATTAGAGACCGACCCCAATCATCTCAACAGATCATATCACTGAGGATGTCTGATTATTTTTAACTTGGCTATAATTATATTTGTTATTCAAATGGCAAGAAGAAGGGAGCAGTGTGGGGGCATGTTCCATACCTGCATGAAACACTATAGAGTTAAGTCTTCATGACTGAAGTATTAACAGGAGAGAGAGAGAGAGAGAAGGAAAGAGTCAGTATACATTCCATTCTTGTGTTCTGCATATGTAATACTGAGCAGCATCAGCCTAGTATGAGAGAATAGCTAATGCTGTGACTGTAACTGATGGTGGGAAAGTTACATGTGAACAGGATTTAGGAAGTGAAGCCATCAAAATGGATGATGATTGTCTGGCTTGCAGAGACATAAGCAGGCAGTCTGATTAGGGTCAAGGTTCTGATTTATTTATTAATTTACTCCCCCAAGTAAGCACCCTGTGTTGTGCTCATGTATACATACATACATTATATATATGTACATTATGTATATTCACACATACATTATATACATACACACACACACACACACACGCACATGCACACGCACATGCACATGTATATTGCTGTTACCACTGCTTCGATTACCATTTATTTTTTTCAAACATAGAAGGGATTTCTTTTCTTCTCTTCAACTTTATGCTGGACAGGAATACTTCTTTGACCAAGGGAACTTGAGTGAAAGTAAGCTATGCTAACCTTTGCTCAGTGATTTCAAAGCCTATGCACCTTTGTCTTGGTGTTCTTATTCCCCCTGCTGAGAAGGTGTGGAAGTACACTGAAGAGAACCTTCAGGCTGCTGGAGTCCTTGTGTAAGTAGCTCAACAGAAACCCTGCTGTCACTTGGAAAGGTGGCAGGACTTAAAAGAACCTCTCATCTGTTAACCTACAAGACCTCCAGGTCTTTGCTGACTTCAATATAACTAGCCATCACAAAGCACCGGGCCCTCTGATGCAGTATCACAGCCAACAAGGAAAGGTCTTGAAATCATTTCTGTCTTAGGTTTTGTTGTTTATTTTTTCTGCTGTTGTGATCTAACACTCCCAACGAATAGCAAGGAAAGAAAGAATTTATTTTGACCTACACTACAATTTCAATGGGATAGAATTCATAGCAATGAAGGCATGTCTGACTGAAGGAACAGGGAAGAAAGAAAGGAGAGAGAGAGAGAGAGAGAGAGAGAGAGAGAGAGAGAGAGAGACAGAGACAGAGAGACAGAGAGACAGAGAGACAGAGAGACAGAGAGAGAGAGAATGTCTAAACCTCAAAGCCTAGGCCAGTGACGCACTTCATCCACCAAAAGCTCTGCCTCCTAAATCCTAAATGTTCCATGACCAGTTCAAATACATGGTCACATGGAAGACACTTTCCATTCAAACACAACAGTGTCCCACTGAAATCACTGAACAACTATTCAGCAAGAAAGGTACTGTGGAATGTGGGGACCGAGCAAACTAAAACTATCTTAGAAAACATCAGGTGTTGGGAACTTCCCACCCGGGACCGCCACAAGAATTTGCTGAGTAAACACCCCATTCTAGAAATATCACAACCGCAATAGGGGCAGGATCCCCTACTACCCTCTCTACAGGGCCAAAGATATCTCCCTGCTGGAGCTTGAATACATGTCATACTTATTAGCCAATATAATTAAAGGTCAATATGCTTAGCAAGTAAGTTTAAACTGTAACCTTGCTGATGTAGTTTGTACTCCTAAAATGGTATAAAAAGTATGTGCCTTTGTTCCCGGGGGTCACCTCTGCCCTGATTGCAGAACGACCCTAGTGAGCTGGACTAGTAAAACCTCTTGTTTATTACATCAATCTCTGTCTCTGTGTCTCTGTGAGTGGGACATCCGGACGCAGGACTCAGTGGACTTTTCTCCAGTCTTACAGTACTGGCCTCAGAAAACTGAAGATGTGAAAGTAAAATAGAGAGTGTAGAAAGTTACATCAAGATTAACATGAAAAAAAAATGTTGACTGAGAAATACTGGGAAAATATTCCCCTCCCTCCCCAAGCTACACACAACAAACTGATGCTCTTGCAACCCACAAGCTCACGATAAAAAAGATAGGAGATAAAGGTAGGACATAAATGATTGACATGGGTCCTATAGTTACAGGGCAGATGCCCCTCCCTGCCTCTCACCTATTCATGAGGTTTTGTCCTTTTCATAAACACTTTTAACCATGCACTTAGAGGAAAGACTTAAACTTGCTAACTCAAGGAATTAATCACTGTAGATCATGTGGTTCAACTCAGACAATGGCATTAAGAATGTTAATATAAACAGCTTAGAACCAGGTGAGGTAGACCTGAGTGTTAAGTGGTAGAGAGCACAGAAGTAAAAAAGTGGCAGAAGAAGATTGAAAGTAAATTCTTTAGGCATCTTGGCCAGAGGACAAGTGCAACAGAGGACAAGTGCAACAGAATAAAGGGATATCTCAAGAAATTAAACTATAAGAATAATTCTGAATCTTAAGGGTAGAAATGAAACAGTTAAATGTCACCAATTCTGGCCATTAAACTGGAACCTAAATGTGAGTTAGGTATTAGGACTTCTTTGTAGAGACTTTATGCTGTATCATTCTTAAAGTGTTCATGGTATGGAACTGGCGTTCATAATTTTACTTATATTCCTGCAATTCCAATGCCTATAAATACATTTACTGCAAAATGCTAGGAGAAGCAATAGAATATTGGAAGTCACAGTTTTGAGGAAGCTAAAAATAACAGGCAGGGTTATCCTGAAGTGTGTCAGCTATTCTTTTCTAAGATTGGATTAAAATACTCTGAAGACACCTGGAGGGTGTAATCTAATGCACCTGTGGTGCATCTGCATATCCTGTTTTCTTGTAACCTTTGAAATCCAAATGACTTTGTGTATCACCTGTGTTGAGGGAGATTTCTCCCATTTTTTCATACACTCTAAAAGATCACTTTGGAATAAGATTATGTAGAGTCATTTAGAAGATATTTAATTAATTTTAAATGTCAAAGCAGGCATTTGTAAGTGTCAGCTCAAGTTGCAATAGTCTATATGAAATCATCAAAATTGCATCTTAAAGGCATCTGATTGTCCTGGGTGCTCTTGTTTCTTTTGTGAATTGATTCACGATGTCAACTGTAAAGGTTTCAGTCTCAGTATTTAAGTATTAAAAATAATTTTCATAAATGCGGCCATTCATATGTGAAGTCTAACGAAACCTTAAAGGAACAAATAGTTTAGATACTCTAATGTCAACCTCTACTATCACACACAACTCACAACTGAACATCTATAATGTATTAAAGGGTACAAAAAATAGGCAGAGAGAGCATGAGCAATAAAATCATGATTTTAGACTCATTCAATATAATGTGTATTTAGGATGTTAACCACTGCAAATAAGGAAGGCAGTAAGCACAGGATATAATGTCCTTTAAAAAGGAAATAATAAATAAGGTAGAATAGATCCATAGTGCGCCTTGGATGCAAAGTTTCTGCATTGTATTTAAAAGGAGAAGTGTAAGGGACCTGAAAAAAATTTAAGATAAGATGGCAAGGGAATTAAGAGCACAGGTTACTGTTACAATGGACCTAGGTTCAGTTCTAACAACCCACATAGTAGTTCAGAACCATATTTAACTCCAGTCACTTGGCACTCCAATACCCTCACCTGATCATTTTAGGCACCAAGAATGCATACGGTGATGCACATATACACATTGAAAGGCAGAAGTTTGGTGTTGGCCCCCTAGACGAAAGTTTAGAGTAGAAGCAAGAAACTGGTCCGGCCCTGAAATTGCACTTTCTAGGAACTAGCTGACCACAGAATGAGTAATTACATCAGCCGGTTCAACAACTCTCTCCCAGGAACTAGCTGACCATAAAGTTAGATTAAAATCTTGAGAACAATCTTGAGAAAAAGGGAGTTTCCCCTTGTGATTTTTCACTGGTATTCTTGACATTTTCCAATGATGCCATCCCTACCCCCTTAGGTTGTGGTTTCTGTGGTTTTTTCCTTTAAATACCCTTCTCCCAGCTACTCGGGGTCGAACCTTTTTACCCCTGCATGGGATATGAGTCTCAACCCCAGTGCACTGGTTCCTATCAATAAACCTGTGTGATTACAGCACGGGTGGTCTCATGTGAGTTTTTGGGGGGTCCCATTATCCTGAGGCTTGAGTGAGGGTCTCCTTGCTCCTGGAGTCTTTCATTTGGGGGTTCATCTGAGATCGGCGACCACTCTCGTCTCCAGAGACCCACTTGGAGGTGAGATATTTTCTGTGTCTTTGTGTTTTTTGCCGGCTGAACTCTGGGACTGTATTTGCTCACGAGTTCTGATTTTGCAGTCTCTCAAATCTTAGGTAGAGACAGAGGCTTGTGTCTTAGGAGAGACGGCAAGAGTGAACAGTAGATGTGCCAGGGGCTCACCGATTGTGCTGCCCTGGGAGACGTCCCAGGAGGTCTGCGGGAACCCCAGAGATGCCTGGGAGATTCCTGTCTAGGTACGGGTGAGGACATGGTAGTTCTGTAGTTCTCTTGGATTGGAGAAATCTTCACACCCTCCCAGCCATCTGTATTTCCAGAGTGATCTTTTCTAACTTGGTGGAGACAGACATCAGTTAGTCTTTGTCTGTGTGTCTTAGGTCTCTGTTTTGTGTTACTTGTGACTTTGACAATGGGACAGACTGTGACAACTCCTTTGAGTTTGACTTTAGACCACTGAACTGAAGTTAGGGCTAGAGCACACAATTTGTCAGTTGAGATTAATAAAGGACCATGGCAGACTTTTTGCTCCTTGGAGTGGCGGACGTTTGATGTTGGTTGGCCTCCAGACGGCACCTTTGACTTAATCATCATTTCTGAAGTTAATGCTATTGTCTTTCAGGAAGGACCAGGATCCCGTCCCGATCAACAACCATACATTACTGTTTGGCAATATTTGGTTCAGGATCCCCCACCTTGGGTTAAGTCCTTGGTGCACAAACTAAAGCCAAGCTCTTGAGCCCTCGCTCTCCCAGGGTCGGAGCACAGACTGAAACCAGAAGCTACCAAGCCTGAGAATTCACCCAAGAATCAATCTTCGGCTCCTCCTAAAATCTACCCCGAGATTGAGGAGCCCCCAGAATGGCCAAGCCCTCCACCACCCCCTTACCCGCTGCCTCAGATGCCTGATCCTGGTGCTGGCGGCGGTACAGAAGGAGGGCCTGCAACAGGTACCCGAATCTGGTGGGCTCAGAGTCCAGCACAGGGTCCCAGAGGACCAGATTCGACAGTGGCACTGCTGCTGCTCGTTTATGGCCTCCAGTGGACCTGCCCAACCTTCAACCCCTCCGGTATTGACCATTCTCCTCTGCAGACCTTTATAATTGGAAAACTAATCACCCTATCTTTTTAGAAAATTCTGCCAGCCTGAACAGGATTGGTACAGTCTTTGATGTTTTCTCACCAACCCACCTGGGATGATGTTCAGCAGCTTTTACAGGTCCTCTTCGCCACCAAAGAAAAAGAGAGGATCCTATTGGAGGCCCGGAAGAACGTCCCCTGAGCAAATGGGGCACCAACCAATCTTCCGAATGAAACAGGTTTCCCCTTAACCGACCTGACTAGGACTACAACATAGCAACAGGTAGGAAGCAGCTGACGGTCTACTACTGGGCTCTTGTGGCAGGTCTCAAAGGGGCTGCTAGTTGCCCCACCAATTTGGCAAAGGTAAGAGAGGTTCTTCAGGGGCCTATTGAACCACCGTCTGTGTTTCTTGAAAGTTTAAATGGAGGCTTACAGACGTTCTACTCCCTTTGACCCAACCTCTGAGGGTCAGCAAGCAGGGGTTGCTATGGCCTTTATAGGGCAGTCAGCATCAGATATAAAGAAAATGTTACAGTGGTTAGAAGGGCTGCAAGATTATACCTTAAAGGATTTGGTTAAGGAGGGAGAGAAAGTGTTTCATAAGCGGAGACAGAGGAAGAAAAGGATGCTCATTGCAAGACACGCGCATGTGTATGTGTGTGTGTGTGTGTGTGTGTGTGTGTGTGTGTGTGTGTGTGTGTGTGTGTGTGAGAGAGAGAGAGAGAGAGAGAGAGAGAGAGAGAGAGAGAGAGAGAGAGAGAGGTGAGGCAGAGGAAAGAGAGAACTGGAGGGATCGTATACAAAAGAGAAATTTGACTAGAATCTTGGCCACAGTAGTAGGAAAAAAAGAAAAGAAAGGACCTAGACAGATAGGGAACCTGGGCAACGGAAGACCAAAGATGAGTAAAGAAGGACAGAGGTACATCATGATAAAGACCAATGTGGTTATTGCAAAGAGAAAGGACACTGGGCAAAGAAGTGCCCAAGGAAGAAAGGGAGGGCTTCTAAGGTACTGGCCCTAGAAGAAGATGATTAGAGGAGATGGGGTAACCCTGAGCCTAGGGTAACCCTGGCTGTGGAGGGGACCCCCTATGGTCTTTTTAGTAGACACAGGAGCTGAGCATTCTGTATTAAAGCAACCATTGGGAAAATTAAAAAAATAAAAAGACTATAGTAATTGGGACAACTGGACAGAAACAATATCCATGGACCACCTTGCAAACCGTAGATCTGGGGAGGGGACAAGTAACTCATTCCTTCCTGGTTATTCCTGAGTGTCCTACGCCTTTACTAGAAAGAGACCTGTTAACGAAGTTAAAGGCCCAGACCAGGTTTACTCGAACCAGGCCCTAGGTGACACGTGAGACTCCCAACTCCATGGTGTTGGCCCTGAGGCTCAAAGAGGAATATCGACTACATGAGCTCCCGAGTCAGGAAAAGAACCCTGACATAAAGGGCTGGTTGACAGCATTTCCTAAGGCATGGGCAGAGACTGGGAGTATGGGAATGGCAGTGAGAGTTCCCCCAGTAATAGTGGGACTGAAGACCAATGCCACCACCATAGGAGTACCCGATGAGCCGGGAGGACAGAGAGAGAGTTAGACCTCATATTCAGAGACGTCTAAAACAAGGCATTTTAATACCTTGTCAATCTCCCTGCAGCACTCCTTTGCTGCCAGTTAAAAAGTCTGGCACTAACGACTACAGACCAGTACAAGACCTGAAGGAAGTTAACAAGAAGGTCCAAGACATACACCCGATTGTCCCCAACCCTTACAACCTCCTCAGCTCGCTTCCAAAAGACAGGAAGTGGTACACTGTTTTAGATTTAAAAGATGCTTTCTTTTGCGTAAGATTACATCATTCCATGCAACCTATTTTTGCCTTTGAATAGAGAGATCTGGACACTGTATTGGTAGGTCAATTGACTTGGACCAGACTGCCCGAAGGGTTCAAAAATTCTCCCACTCTTTTTGATGAGGCCCTCCAACGGGATTTGGTCACCTTCGGAGCTCAGAACCCTCAGGTAACCCTGTTTTAATATATTGATGATTTACTTTTGGCTGCAACTACTGAACTTGAGTGCAGACAAGGGACTAAAAAATTAGTGACAGAATTAGGTGAGTTGGTGTACCGAGACTCAGCTAAAAAGGCTCAACTGTGTCAGACTGAGGTTACTTATTTTGGATACACCCTCCGAGACAGAAAGCAGTGGCTAAGGAAGCCAGGAAAAGGACTGCAACCCAGATCCCCACCCCATCTACACCAAGACAAGTAAGAGAATTCTTGGGCACTGCTGGCTTCTGCAGGCTATGGATACCAGGGTTTGTGACCTTGGCTGCCCCGTTGTACTCCCTAACCAAAGAAGGCGGGTTGTTTGTGTGGACCACAGATCGTCAGTGAGCCTTTGAAGAAATTAAAAGGGCCCTACTGATGGCCCCAGCCTTAGCCTTGCCTGACTTAACCAAGCCTTTCATTCTCTATGTGGATGAGAGAGCAGGGGTCGCCAGAGGAGTCCTTACTCAGACTTTGGGACCTTGGAAAAGACCAGTGGTTTACCTATCCAAGAAACTAGACCCTGTTGCCAGTGGGTGGCCCACTTGCCTGAAAGCTATTGCTGCCATAGCCCTGTTTGTTAAAGATGCTGATAAGCTCACCCTGGGACAGCAGTTATCTGCTGTAGTGGCACCCCATGCTCTTAAAAGCATTATCCAACAGCCCCCAGACCGATGGATGACCTACGCTCATATGACACACTACCAGAGCTTTTTGTTGACAGAACAAGTGACCTTCGCTCCCGATGCTGCCCTCAATCCCGCTACCTTACTGCCCGAGACTGATGATACATTGTCCAGGACACCAGAAAACTCGAGATACTGGGCTAAAGGGAATCAGATGGCAGATCTTACCGCCAAACAGGCGGCCCAAGGTGCAATGATCCTGGCATTCAAAGAGTCTAAAGACTATTATGATACCAGAGAAACTAGCTTTAGATACACCCCTGAAGATTATCAAACAAATGGACAAATTAGGCCTGACACAAGGATTTACCCCTTATGGGGTGGCTGAAACAGAAGGTGGTAAACTGATTCTCCCTCAGAAAGAGGGGCACAAGTATGTTGCTAACCTGTGCTATCTGACACACTTGGGGACAAAGAAACTAAAAGATATAGTGAGATCCTCTGACTATTATGTGCTAGGGCTCTCAGACCTGGTGGAAGAAGTAGTCAGAAGCTGCAAGGCTTGTGCTTTGACAAATGCAGGATGCTCAATGTACACTTCTGGAAAGAGGCTTTGGGGTGACCGACTGGGAGCCTTCTGGGAGGTAGATTTCACAGAAATTAAGCTGGCCAAATATGACAACAAGTACTTACTCATTTTTGTTGACACCTTCAGGCTGGGTAGAAGAATCCTTTCCCACCAGAGCTGAGACAGCCAATGTGGTGGCCAACAAGATCCTAGAAGAAATCTTTCCAAGGTTTGGGATACTTAAGGTAATCAGGTCTGATAATAGACCTGCCTTTGTTGCCCAGGTAAGTCAAGGATTGGTCACTCAACTGGGAATTAATTGGAAATTTGAGGGATGGTTTAACAGATCTCCATGGCTACCTACTTTAATCTCCTCATTATTAGGGTCCCTTCTGATCTTACTTTTACTTCTTATTTTCGAGCCATGCATCCTTAATAAATTAGTAGCTTTTGTTAGAGAAAGAGTGAGTGCTGTGCAGATTTTGATGTTACGCCAACAATATCATGCTTTAGGAGGACAAAAAAAAATCAATATTATGAAGATACTGAAATTTAATTCTATGATTAGAACTAGCCACTAGAAGAAGTGGGGAATGAAAAGTAGACGTTTTAAGGTTGCCCCCTCCCCCTAGACAAAAGTTTAGAGTAGAAGAAAGAAATTGGTCGGGCCCTGGAACTGCATGAGTAATTATATCAGTCGGCTCAACAACTCTCTCCCAGGAACTAGCTGACCATAAAGTTAGAATAAAATCTTGAGAACAATCTTGAGAAACAGGGAGTTTCCCCTTGTAATTTTTCACTGGTATTCTTGACATTTTCCAATGGCGCCATCCCTACCCCCTTAGGTTGTGGTTTCTGTGGTTTTTTCCTTTAAATACCCCTTCTCCCAGCTATTTGGGGTCGAACTCCTCTACCCAAGCTTGGGATATGAGTCTCGACCCCAGTGCACTGGTTCCTATCAATAAACCTGTGTGATTACAGCAAGGGTGGTCTCACGTGAGTTCTTGAGGAGTCGCATCATCCTGAGACTTGAGTGAGGGTCTCCCAGCTCCGGGGTTTTACATTATTCATAAAAAGCACACATGCACATAAAATAAATACAAAAAAAAATCTATAGGACATTTTCAAAGGCAAGAAAAAAAGAAAAAAAAAACGAAAAATCTGAAGGACAGAAATTTCATGTGCATATGTTTTAATAATTATTCTGTTGTATTCTGTTCTGACCTGTGAGTAACATTTCAGAATTTAAAAAGTAAAATTTTAATATATGTCATTTCCAAATCTACAGTTGCAGGGAATTTTATGGATAAATAAAATTTAAACTTCAGCTTTTAAAATTCTTTCAGCAAAATACTCTTGGTGATAAATATTTCCAACATTTTATATAATAGTACATCTGTGAGAAACCTGTCAGAAATAGCAGGCCACCACCCTGCCTGGGGGAAGGACAGATAAGGAAATGGCCTAAACAGGGAGCCACCTTGCCTAGGGTGAGGACAGAGAGGGAAGTGACTCAGAGAAAAGACAATGCCAGGAAATACAACAAATTCCACAAGATGGGCAGGACAGGGCCAAATGAAAGAGACAGCCTTCCCATTCGAGTTGACCAATAATTTTAAAAGTTGTTCAGGGCAACCAATCGCAGTCATCCATCTTAGGCGACAGCTGAGTTCCCCGCCAAAATGTTTATAAAAAGTGTGTGTTTTGTGAGCTTGGGGTTTCCTCTTGCCTGCGTGCTGGGGAACACCAACGTACGTTGAAACAATAAACCTCTTGCTAATTGCAGCAATTCCATTCTCTGTGGCCATATTTAGTGCGGGTCTTCTGATGGACTCTTACACATTCTAATCCTAAACATTACAAATATCCAGCAAAAGACCACATGTTTTCAACAAATCTCTTTTCTAGAGAGATGATAACATCTAATTTCTAGTGTAGACTTTTTTAACAATTGTAATGGCCACTGAAGATATTTATAAATAACATTATTCCTCCCATCAATTTGTGAGTACTTGAAGATTTTATTGCCATTTGTGAACCCTAGAACTCTTACGACTGATAATTTTGTCAGAATTCTTTCACCAGAGCATTATTTTAAGTATCTCTTGTACTTATACTCACACAGATAAGCAGATAAATATGGAGATTGTTCAATAGTCAAGTGAGACTTGCAGCTGTGTTTCATATAGGCAATGGTTATGTCAAAGGATCACTGGCCAAGTGAATGATGATGTAGAAGGCCACGGAAGGCACAGGACAAAGCGCACTGCTGGGCTGGGAATTAATGACCACATGTTTCACACAGATCTTTCTCCTTTATTTCCCTGGGACATTGACAAGTCATTTGCTCACATTTAACTCCTCAACACTCTGTTCTTACTTTATTAAATATCACAGCAATAAGTGCAAACTATTAATTTCTAAAGATGGATGGAATTTTTTTAAGGAAGATCTGGCATTATACTTTTTATTTGCATATATTTTAAGTACTACTTTCTAACAGAAACAGGGCTATAAGACATATTAATCACTATCAGTAACCACAGCAACCTATTTTATTCTTCTTAAATATTTCATTGTCTAATATGGTAGAATTGGCTATTTTATTCTATATTTCCTGAGTAGAATATTATTTGTATAGAGTAACTCTCTAGAATCAATTTTTTCCAATAGATGAAAAGTCATTTTGCATATATACCAACTACATGGTATATCAGAATACCTAATTGTCAGTATCAGAATATGATATTTTATTTAATACTTTTAAAATATAAAATTTGATTTTTCACTATTAATATCTTACTAAAATATCAGTGTTTTCTACTGGGGGGAATTGAAATCAAACATTCACATTGTTATTACAGCTTTAAAGAAATGTACTTTGAGTTTATTGAAATTTTATTTGAACTCAATTCTATTAAAGTATCCAATTTATCTAAGAGCCAAGCTTGTAGAAACATTTGTATATGTGAGAAACATATATTATTTATTTATTTTTCAAACATAATCTAAGTCCAACTACTAAGAAATTAATTGTAATTAGTTTACAGTTTATTGGCTGACAAAGATATATATATATATATCTCCACCAAAACTAGATAAAATTGATGAAACCAGGAAGTGCATGCTGACCAGAGCCTGATATAGCTGTCTCCTGAGAGGCTTGGCCAGAACGTGACAAGTACAAAGGTGAATGTTAGCAGTAAACCATTGAACTGAGAATGGGGTCTCCATTGGAGGAGTTAGACAAAGGATTGGAGGAGCTGAAGGGACTTACAACCCCATAAGAACAACAATGTCAACCAACCAGAGCTCCTGGAGACTAAACCACTATCCAAAGACTATACATAGACTGAACCATGGCTCCACTTGCATATGTAGCAGAGGATGGCCTTTTTGGGCACCAATGAAAGGAGAAGCCCTTTGTCCTGCCAAGGTAGGACCCCCCAGTGAAGGGGAATGTCAGGGGGTGGGAAGGGGGTTGGATGGGGAGGGGAACATCCTTATTGAAGAAAGGGAAGGGGATGGGATAGAGGGCTTATGTCAGGGAAACCAGGAAAGGGAATAACATTTGAAATGTAAATAAAGCATATCCAATTAAAAAAAAATAGAAAATATGTTGTTGAAACTTACTGCAATGTGGTAATTTTAGAATATGCTGGTGAAGGACATGAATTCTTTTACATTGCTTGAACTCAAATGATTTTAACAGTCATCATCCATAGAGGGAACAAGATTAGAGACAGGACAGAATGTTAGAAATTGAATTTAAGACCACAAATGCACTAAGTTTGGCGAAGTGAAAAATTATCTAACAGAAACTTAGAAAGTAAATTTTATATCAGGCAACTTCATGAGAAGCTTTACTCCTCCAGGACCATGAACATGGCTAAGAACCTCAGTGTGAGGGTGCAAAATTGTGTGGCAGAAGTGCTCCTCAGGTAGAGGAATTTTCTTAGTTGGCTTCCTACTACTTATAATTTTATTCCAACTAGTCTCCTTCCTCTGTGATAGATATTCAAGTTGGGTCTTGACCTCTTGGGTAATCCTCTCTCTGAGTCCTCATATGGGCACACCGGGAGCTCTGCTCCAATCTCCTAAGTAACACTAAATCCTTTCATATTGGCAGTGAAGATTAACCATCACTACAAGTGATACCTCAAAGGTATAAGGTTATATGGCTGTTCACATGGTGGCCATCATTGGCCAGCCTTCCATTTCAATTCTTCTTGGCCTGACAACAGAATCAAATATGTGCAAAGATTTTCAATTAATAATACAGTACGCTAAGTCGATGTGTACTGTGGAGTGGCATTCCTGAGTTCTTATTACTACGATCATGCAACCTTGCTACATATATTAGTGCTTTCCAGAATGTGCTGCAAATAGAAAATAGTGTACATACATATGTTTTTTTTCTTTTTGAGATTTATTCAGCACTTTTCAATTGGTTTAATTTTTTTCTTTTTTCTTTCTTTTCTTTTTCTTTTTTTACAAAATATAGACGTGTAACTTTATTTTTTTCTTGGATACTTTTTATTTACATTTCAAATGTTCATTTCCCGGTTTCCCGTCCATCCATAAACCCCCTATTCCCCTTCCCCTTCCCCTTCTTCTATAAGGGTATCCCCCCCCCAACCACCACCCACTTCCTGCCTCCCTGCCCTGACATTCCCTACACTGAGGGCGTCCAGCCTTGGCAAAAACAAGGGCTTCTCTTCCCATTGGTGCCCAACAAGGCCATGCTCTGCTACATATGTAGGTGGAGCCACAGATCTGTCCATGTGTAATCTTTGGGTAGGGGTTTAGTTTGGGTAGTCAGTGGGATCTGACTGGTAACTTTAATATAGCTTAGTAAATAGGTCAGTATTGAATAGAGAGAACCAGACAGAGAAACATCATAGGGCAGGGATTTTATGCTATCGCAAAGATGAACAGTCTGTATTCTCTTAATATTAACAATTGAACCACAGAGAACTAAGTGAATTAAATGACCATGTATTGTGAAAATAAACAATCTTAAATCCCTTCTTTGTTTTATAAGTAGATTATTTTACTTCATAGTAATTTTTAAAACATCCATCAATGAATTCATAGAAAAACTTCAAATGAAGCCATTAAAGGAATAAAATCCTATAGGAGCTTTGTTGTATTTATGGATTTTTATAAATATACCTGAAAATCAATGATCTATATTTAGTATAATCAAACAGAACTCAGCATTGTAAACAAACAAACAAATAAATAAAAGAAAAAAAACAATTAAGGGTAATATACCAAAGGAGTTAAAACTTATTACTAATATAACTAGAAAATTCAAAAGAAGTGTGGGTTGCCTGGCAGGGCTCCGGGGAACTAAATGCTATTTATGTGAAAGTTGGCTTCTGTTGCTGTTTGGATGGTGCCTGAAAAAAAGCCAAGAGCTTTAGAATTTTATATCAGGAAATGAAACTTTCAGAGCAACTCAGCAATCACAGGTGTGTGCTACCCTCTTGCCAATGTTCTGAATTTTATGAATTTTAAATTGCACTATTTAATTGGCCCATTTTAGTAAATGAGATACTTTTTTTTTTCAGAAGAGTGAGTGATTCTCAAATGTTAATGAAAACATTTGTCTAAAATGAACTAAAGTTTAATTATTTTTTATTTGCTAAATTACATAGAAGGGAACATATAGTTTACTTCTATGGAATTATAAAATGTATTAGATTGAACTCTTAAGGTTTAGACTATCACATGGAATGAATTAACATTTCTTAACTACTCCAGAGACTCATAGATTTGCTTTTGAGTTTTTAAGCATAATACATACACATCTCAATTAAAATGCCAACAAAGGGTGATATGGATTAAAATTTTAAAGTCCATTTTTTCTTAATGTAATACTCCAAATAAACACTTATTTGTTTGTTTGTTTGTTTATCTCTGTTATAATTCATCCTAATCGCAGCCTTCCCTCCCACTTCCCCTCCTCACAGTGAGCCCTCTACTTCCCCTCTCCCCAGATCCCATTCACTGCTCCTCCATGTCCCTTCAGAAAGAAGCAAACTTCTCATTGACACCAGTGGAACTTGGTACTGTATGAGTACTTGGTATTCTATGGTATGCTGTATTGAGTTCATTAAATGAAGCATTTCTCTTTTAGCATTTACCAGTTAACATTCAGTGTTCTTACCAACACACATTAACTAACTCTTCACTTTTCTTTTCCTTTGTGTTTTCCCATTCATCCTCACATTCATAACCACTTTTCTCTGGCTCTGTTTTACTTTGCAGGAAGTTGATTCTTACAATCAACTTTTATCTTCTGTCTGAGCCCAACAAGCTTTATTTCTGCCACAAAACAGTAACGATAAGACAATGTTGGACTAGTGAAACCATGCTATGTCTCCCTCTGTCTCTGATTTGGTAACCATCTGTAGTAAGTATATCTCACTTGGGGAGATGGTTTCATCACCCTGAAGCTGTACCTTTCCATGGGCCTAGAACCCACTACTACTGACCCCATGGAATGCCTCTCTTGATTGACAAACACAAATCCTCTGATTGGCTCCGGTGACTCCTACATTGTATCATTCCATCTCTCCTTGAATGTATTAATACAACAGGTGGTGCATTCTGTTCTCTTCTGTCTATGCTTTGAGCTATTTTTCCACAGTTTCTATTTAAGTATACAGTAAAATAGAAAATATTATAAAACTACATGTATGGGCTTTAGAACTTGATTACTGATAAAAATACCAATTTTTATAAGTAGGAAATATAAAAATTAAATGAAAAATAAAACTTCTGCAGTTGCATACTAAGGACACAGGCTAAGATTTCATCTTGTCATTTTTATATGATAAGCAGTTGAATGAGTTTTGTTAGTTGGAAAGCCTCTCTGATCATTCTATTCCATGGTAGTGAAATATGGAGATACTATGATCCAGCTTAGAATGTATTGCTTATGTATTTATTACTGTCTTTGGCATATTACTGTCTGCATCCATTCTTTTACAGATATTACCTGTGTAGATTTATGACTGTTTGTGATTAGTTTTATAGCAAATATTCCAAAGACTAGTTCCTTTAATCTTGCATTAATGTTTGCCCCTGCACTGTGAAACTTTTAGGACTAGTCTGTTAATAACTATGAAATTCTATATCTCTGGGTAAGTTTCACAGGTTAATTTGAGGGGAAAAAAAGTGCCCCCTCCTAGTTGATTTCCCTATCTCTTAATTTTGTATATAACTTTAGCACTTCAGAATTCTGGTATTAAACATATTTCCTTTACTTAAGTAGATGTTAGATGGGCCCCTTGATTTTCTATAGTATTGTGAGTATATTATATGTTTGTATATGCCTAATCTTTGTAGTTTTGCTGACACTCGTTGGAATGTAATTCAGTATCTACACTGGGTACCAATGGTCATTTCATCTGTGAACTTGAACAGAAGCAATACAAGTGCTAAAACCTTAGCCATTTTAATATTTTGTTGATGATGGTATTAATGCTATTACAGTATATGTACTAAATTGAAACAATACAACACTAATTATCAAAGTTACAAAATGGAAACATTCATTTCAACTTTCTAATAGATGTTTTTATCTGAAAAAAATTCATCTGTCTTACAAGATTTTAACAGTATTTTTTAATCTCTATTCCTGAATTATGGTCAGTTTAGTCCTTTGCACAATTTTGTGAAAGTTATTCTAAATATAATTGATTATTAATTTATTAACTTAAAATATATGTAGTTATTTAAATTTTTAGAGTTGATATTTAATTTATTAAAGCAATAGAAACAAAGAATATATATACATATATGTATGCATGTTTTATTATTATATTACACTGTCACCTCAGAGTAATTTTGCTTTCAGAAACCAAGACCTAAATTTAAAATTATATAAACTAAATTATATAAACTAAAATAATAAACATTTAAGTCAAACTGTAAATATATGGTTTATAATGTCATTTGTTATCATATATGATTTACTAATACTAATGTCAATTAGTTATTATCTAAAATATTTATTGCTTATATATGTGCGCATGTATCTGATAAAAATGAAGTCATGTATATAATTTAAATGAAGGTTCAAATTTGTCTTTTTTCTACATTGAAATTATTCTGCTTAGGTTTTATTATCAAAGAGGAATCAGTTGAATATGGATGTAGAATATAGATGTTTCCTTTTCTCTCAATTATTTTCCCTCACTTTACCATCTACAGTCTGACTTCTAGTCTTGTGTCCTTTCTCCTTATTTTTCTCTGTCTTTCCTTCTGAAATTTTCCTTTAGTCCTTCCTTTTCCTCCTTTCTGCAAGCTTTTTCTTTCTTTGGGCATACATTATTTTCTTAGATTCAGAGAACATCTCTTTAATGTTCAATAATATTCCATATTAACCTAGATATATATTTTTGGTTCTATTTCTTTTTTCCTAGAATTTGTGATTGCACAACCCAATATTTTTCTACTAATAAGGTTTCTATAATTTTGCTTTTCATCAATTTAGTGTATTTTTATGTTTTATTCATAGCATCCTATTAGATCGTTTCCTCTGTTGCAGTATATTTGATCACACTGTGAACACTCGAGATTGTTGTTTACTGGAAAATTTAGTTTCTCATTGTGGTGTGGTTCACCCTTAGCATAAACATTTAATTCCTCTAGCTGTAATACAGGCATGCCATGAATACATACCTTTAACTCCAAACAATGAAAATAAAGTTAGTTTATCGAAGAAAGAACCCATGTTTGAAAGTGATGTCCAGTTGAGGGGCACACAGAGCGATGAATCAGAGAAAGATTTGACAAAATAGGATATGCCTATCTCTAATGAGAAGGGAAGCTACGTAAGAAAGAGAAAAAAATCTAAGAGAAGGCAGTGTTACTGGGGAGTTTTGCAGAGACAGGTTGACAAGCCAGACAAGAGTGAAAATAAAACAAGCCACAGAAAGAGAAGGATCCAGAGGATTAGGATAGATTGCTAGAGTTAATTTGAGGCCAAGTAGAGAAATTCAAGAGATGCGCAGAGAAGCCCCATTGAATCAGTCATCTTGGAGAGGAGTTTTGAACCACAACAGCTGAGTTGAACCAACCAATTGAGTTCAGAAAAACAAAAACAAAAACAAAAACAAAAACAAAAAAAAACAAACAAACAAAAAAAAACAAAAAGAGGTGAGCTTATTCTACAGTAAAGCTTAGAGGTGGGAAATATTCCATGCCTAGATAAGACTGTTCAGTGAGGCTAGAAGCTTCCAGGATTAGACCTAGGCAGAAGCAGTAAGCTGTTGAGACAATGATTACATCAGGTGAATAAAAGTTACACTTACATTCCTCATGCTGTCAAAAGTGTCTTTTATTTTCTATATCATTTTTCATATTTTAAACTAATAGTTGAGCTGTACTCTCAGATTTCTGTAAACAATTTCATCTATAATATTTTTAAATCTCATATTGTTCAGAGAAGAAGGCTTCAACTCTAATAGTTTAACTGTAGTATGGGTCACTTAATCTACATCTGCCTTTCATCCTGATTCTGTCTACTTATTATTTAAACTTGGACTTATGTGGTTCTGCATCCCTTATTTTAGGGTGAAGTGCTGTCTTCACCTTATTTTCGAAACATATAACCTAGTTCTACCTGCCATTGCTTTATTATCTTTCTCTGTAGTAAAATATCTGTTCATGGACTACATTTGCCTGTGATCTTGTGCTACAAAACTTTCAAGAGTACATAAAGAATATGGATTTCATTCTCAATTCAGAAGACAATTCGCTCAGATTCTGAATTAATTTACAGTGTGAAGCTGGACAAGTAGATATTGGTCAAAATGTACCAAAACCCCAGGTAACACCCCTCAAACCCAAAGAAGCCAGGAGCCTAGCACAGCAGCCCTCTGACAGGCTCTACCCAGCAACTGACTGAGACAAATGTACGTACTCACAGTCAACCATTGGATAAAGATAGGAGACTCCTGTGGAAGAGTTAGCGGGAAGATTGAAGGTCTTGAAGGTGATATCAACCCCACAGGAAGAGCAACCATTTCAACTAACCTGGACCTCTGGGAGCTCCCAGAGATAGAGTCAATAACCAAAGAGCATAAACGTGCTGGTTTGAGGCCTCAACACATATGCAGGAGAGGGCTGCAATGTCTGTCCTTAGTGGGAGTGGGTGCACCTAATCCTTCAGAGACTTGGTGTGCCCAAGTGGGGAGATACTCAGAGGGAAACCACCCGCTCAGAGGCAAAAGGAAGAGGATGTGGAGAGAAACCCTAGGATGGGGAAACAGAAGGGGAAAATGGGATGAGGCAGTATTTGGGGTGCAAATACATAAATGAATCTTAAAAATAATAAATATATATTTATATTATTTTAATGTATAGATATACTTATGCAAATATTACATTATAAATATATTATAAAATATATAATAATATAATATAGAGATAGATACTTAAAATGAGGGAGAGTAGCTAATAGCTAAAATGGATTTTTAATGCCTGATGTTATACCTCAACATAAAGGATAAAACACACAACCAAGTCAAATGTAATATTTAAAAATCCGATACAAAGTATATAAAATAAATCCCATTGAGTTTAGTCTTTCTGGGTACTCATTACAGTAAATAGGCTCTTATTATGCAAGAGCACTGAGCATTTTAATAGAGTGCACTTGCGAATCATTTCTTGACAGTTTTTCATCTGTTTGCTGTTCAAAGTTTGTTTGTATGCTTGAAAAAATGCTGCTACCTATGACGAATGGTGCTTCTTTAGGAAAGAAGAAAAAGTTATTGAGATTCTACATTTTGAGTTTTATTTGATGGACTAAAACCTAGGATCTATAAGACTAAAGGAAAACACAGACTAAAAAATATTATTTTATAACAACCTAAGGATGCAAAATGTGCATGGGAGGAGCTAATGCTGCTTTAACCTTATCTCGGTCCCTTACTCAGTCAGAATCTGACATCACAGCAAAGTATATATTTATACAAGGGCAATAGAAAACTATAGGATTAAAACAAAGTACCAAATCTAGCCATTTTAACAAGCACTCAAAATGGCTCATTAATTATGTGCCAAGCAATGAAGGTGCTTATAAGCATGTTTTAATTAGCTGTAAACACATTCAATAAAGTTTTAACATCTTCGTTATTGCCTTTATGGTACATTTTATGAGATATATTCTCACACTGTAGTCCTGGCTGGCCTGGAACTCTCTATCTAAATCAGACTAACCTCAAATTCAAACATGTCAATATAGCTCTTCCAAGATTGTCCTGGAATCAAAATGTTCAGTATCACGACCAGCTGTGCTTAATTTTTAAAATATATAGTATGTTGATTTTATGAAGTTAGTTAATGTAACGGATAAGAAAATACCAGTGTTGGTTACAATATTAATGATGAAGTAAAATTTTAAAGGGAGTTGCAATAATTAAAAGAAAGAATTTAAAGGCAGGAAACATAAAATGAACTCTGAAGCATTTGTAAACAAAATAATACCTTTACTGATATTATGTCAGAGCACTTAACCCAAGTCAGAGTTTTAAAGAGTCTCAAATTTTGAGTTTAAATTTTAAATAGTACTATATTTGAAATCCTAAGATTAAAATATAATCTTATGTAATCAATATTGTCATTACTTTTTGTAATAAAAGCAGGCATATGTTTAGATATATGTTTTATATACTTTAGTAACCCACTTTTTAAAAATATATGGCTATATATTTTAGTAACCCACTTTTTCCTTCTGAACATTGACTTCTGCTGTTCTTCATATAGGAAAGTGATCTGCACAAGTGATTGGGCTGTGGACAAATCTAAGAGGTGTAAATTGATTAATAATTGATTCAGGATGACTTAGGATACTGTTGTCCGGGATGGATGACCTGGATTTTATTTAAAACAAGCTGAGTTAGCCATCAAGAGTAAACCACTAAGGAATATTTCACCATGGTCTCTATTTCAGCTTCCACTTACAGGTTTTTTCCTTGAATTCTTTCACATGTATAGTATTGATGGAGTATAAACTATAAGCTAAAATAAACTCTTCCTCATGTGACTTTTGTCCAGGGTTTCACCACAGCAACTAAAAGCAAACTAGAACAAAGTTGGTAACAGGAACATCAAGGAATTGTTGTGATGGACTTGGAACATGTTGAACTATTTTTGAGATGATTGTAAAAATGTTTAGAATTATAGGCTAGACATGCTCAGCTCTTAATGAGCTGCTGAGATGGAGTTTGAAGGATAGTAATGTGAAAGTTTAGGCATTTGAAATTTTAGATATGAGTAAAGGCTGTATAGCAAGTGGTACTGTGACTTTTTTAATTAAAAATATGTGGTTTCAAGGCAGCTAGTGCTGAACTATGAGCTGTATTTAATTAAACAGTAGCATCATTAATGAAAAAGTCCATAAAGTATTTCCTTGGTGTCAAGGTATAGAAGCTGAGTTACAGAGGGCCAGGGCTGCATCTCAAACTGGTACTTGAACTTGGTGCTGTGTATTCAACACATACATGTATAGTATCCCTTTTGGAAGATGGAAAGTAATGGAGGCTTGGCCCCATGTGCAAAGTTGGAGATGCTGAAGAAATGGAACAGGATCATTTGTAAAATTGCATTTCTAGTTGTAGTGGAGGTTCTAGTAATAACAAGATCATTGACAAAGGTACTGGTTTGGTATCATGAGAGGCCAGGAGGGGATACAGGTGAAGATGCTACATCCATTGCAATGGAGACCCAAGCATTTATAAGATACTCTGAACATAGAGCATTGGTTAAGGCCAGTGGCAGGTATGGCATGGAGCCATATTGACCTATCAGACTGGATGTGTGCCTACACTACCTAGTACAGAACTGGAGAAGTAGTCTTGAGTTATTTAGTTTGAATTAGAAAATGGACAAAGCCAAGGAAAAACACTATGCAAGCAGTATTTCTCCACAGTCTCTGCTTCAGTTCCTGCATTCAGTTTATTTCTTAAGTCCCTGTTATGACTTATCTCAATAATCTTTAGATACAGTGCATACGCTTACACACCATTGCTGAAAATAGGCCTCTTAGGACGGTTCAATTCCCTATATGCAGCTTTCCTTGGCTGGCATCCCAGTTCTACATTTCCAACATCTTTGGGTCTCCACTGAGACCTAGGTTTCCTCATGGAACCATACATGAGACTTGCTCCCAGGCATTCCTACTCTGCCCTTAACTTCTCTGGCCCCATCCAACTGCAAATCTTGCATCGTTGTGTATATATCTGAGACTGACAAGTTTGTCTTCCACTTAGGGTTGATATTTACACTCTTGAACCAAAGAATGTGCCACAGTTTATGTTGGGGGAAGTATATTACCGAAACAAGGGATTCTTTGGATTCTCACAAATTAGAGGTTTAGCCTTCTCTGTGATTGTACTAACCTCCATAACAGCAGCTGCTTCTTTTATTCTGAGCACAATGCGACTGCAATCTACGCTGCCTGGTTGTGTTTCGCCTCCCTACTGCACACTTCTCATTGCTTCATGCTCCTCTTGTTGTTCTTGTGTCCAGTGAGGTTCAACATTCCTAAATGTTCCTTAGCCTCTGCAAACACCACCACCACTAGAGGATCAAATCCCCAAACACATGAACGTATGAGGACCATTTTTCATACAAACCACTACAGTAGTGAGTTATAGATTTACTAATGTTCACCGGAAATATGAAACATATAGTCTGTTTCAAGTAGTTTTATCACACATATTGTCACACAGGTTAGCAATCAGAGGATAAGTATAACATTCTAATTAGGTACAATAATTATTTTACTAGTTATATCTGCATGAAATAGTATTTTATTCGCTTTAAATATAACCACTTTATTTGATTGTTTGTGGTTTGCATAATAGAAGTCCCTCAGAGTCAAAGGGATTTGTATACTTGGTTCCAAGTTAGTGGCACTGACTGGGGGGTTTTAGAAGATGTGGCATTGCTAGAGAAGGTATGTCGCTTGGAGACAGCTTTGAGGTTTAAAGCTTGCTGTCATTCTCAGTTATCTCTTTTGCCTCCCTGATTGTTGGACAAAAAAATGATCCCTCCAATTACTAAACCATCCACCATGCCCACTGCTTCCTAACTATGATGGGCTCTTACTGCATTGAAAACATAAACTCAAATAAACCCTTCCTTGTATAAGTTGTGTTGGTCATGGTATATGTCACAGCTGTAGAAAGGTGCTGATTCATTCCAAATAAAATTCTGATATCTTAAATTCATTTTATAGAAATTTATAGATTTCTATTCACATATTTAAATAAATGTATAAAAAGTTTTATTTAATTCCTGGCTACATGCTAGTTCTACAATTTTTTAAATTATTTTATTTATTTACATTTCAAATGTCTCCTCTCCCAATCGCCCTCCACAAGCTTCATACACCATCACCTTCCCCTTTGCCTCTTAAGGGGTTCTCCCCCAGTCATCCACCTCACCCCTCTAGCATGCCCCTTTTCTGGGGAATCAAGCCTCCACAGGACCAAGTGCATCTCCTCCAAATGAGGCCAAACAAGGCAGTCCTCTGCTGTATAAGTAGAAGGGGCCGTTGACCAGCCCATGTATGCTCTTAGTCCCTGAAGAAAAAAGGAAGACATCAAAAGATGCAACACTTTCCCATGTTAAAGGACCTGTAGGATTAATAGTAAAAATGGCCATCTTACCAACAGCAATCTACAGATTCAATGCAATCACCATCAAAATTCCAACTCAATTCTTCACAGAGATCTTAAGAGCAATTCTTAACTTTTGGAATAACAAAATCTCAGAATAGCAAAAACAATTCTCAATAATAAAAGAACTTCTCGGGGAATTACCATGCCTGACCTCAAGCTGTACTACAGCGCAATAGTGATTAAAACAAAACAAAACAAAACAAAAATAAACAACCTCTGATCCATCTAGTAATTGACTGTAGCTAATTTTATTTAACCAATAGTTTTAAAACAAAGAACAAGGTTTGCACAACAAAAGTGGGCAAACATGAGGACTCACTGGTAGGCCTAGATCTTAGGGTATAGAATTTGGTGTAAGAATACATAACACCAGACCAAACATTAAATTTGACTTGTATTTTCATCTATATATTATGGATGCATGTGCTTTATGTATAGTAGTATATTAAAATACTATTAGTAAAGAATAAACAATATAATCAACAATCTAAGAATTCAGAGAAATAAAAACAATCTGTTGATTTTTTTCCACATGCAGAGATTTAATGGGAGAATGAGACAAGGGGAAGAGACAAGAGAAAGAAGAGAAACAAAAGCAATCTGTTGATTTATAATATGTACATTGTACATATTATATACATATATTGTATGTATAGACTATATGTTTCTGTGTAACAAAATTTGTAAGATATCCTACTGTCTTCTTAAAGTGTTTTTTTCCTCTTTCTTGTAAAATATTTTCTTTTATTGAGCAGATATTACTTCTACTTTTGTTGGGTTAAATTGCCCATTTCTAAATGACATAAAATTTGAATATCTTTCACTCTTTCACTTGTCAATTCAGTGCTCTATTAGCTTCTACCAAAGACTTTTTGTAAGCATCTATGGCATTGGAAACTGTAGACACTATTTTCTTCTTCATCCCTGGTTAATACATTTCAAAAATTTGAATATGATTCAATAATCTACAGGTATGTTAGCAGTGACCAAATTTTTAAGCTTTCATTCTATATTACTGTTTAATTGCCTTGCCCTGTTTCAGAAGCATTATTTTTAGATGACTGTTTGTATTCTAAAGAAGCAAAGACATAAATGGCATGGATATGTCTGAATGGCAAAGGTAAAAATTCTGAAAGGCCTTTGGGGAGGGATAACTGTAATTAGAATATATTATATTAAAAACTATTTTCTTTATAAAAAGTACATGTATGACGAAAATGTCTGTTTTAGGGTTTTATTGATGTGAATAGACACCCTGACCAAGGCAACTCTTATAAAGAACATGTAATTGGGGCTGGCTAACAGGTTAAGTGTTTCAGTCCATTATCATCAAGGCAGGAACATGGCATCATCCAGGCTGACATGGGGCTAGATGAGCTGAGAGTTCTACATCTTTACCCAAAGGCAGGCAGGAGAAGACTGGCTTCCAGATAGCTAGGATGAGGTTCTTATACACCATGCCCTCATTAACCCACTTACTCCAAAAAGCCACACCTACTCCAACAATACCACAACTCCAAATAGTGCCAGTTCCTGGACCAATCATATTCGAAACACCACAGTGTCTCTTAAAATGCTGTAGGCAAAGTTGTTTTTCCTGTATTACTTAGTCATCTTCTTCCAAACAACCATAAATTTATAACAGTTTAAGGTCAAATCATATTTGAAACAAGCCTGTTCATGTTCCACATGGGAGGAAACACACAAACCCTCCAAATTAATGTCAATAGATTCTCTTACCCATTCAACATTAGCAACGATTCCTTACTCGCATTTTAACCATTTGTTATATTAAAATTCTATTGATTTGTCTATATCCAGCTTCAGTCCTTTCTCATTACATCATAATCTGAGACTCTCTGATGCCGAGAGTTTCATCTGCTTTCCACCTAGTTAGTCTATAAAGTGCTACATTAGAAAGTGTGTATGAACCCTTTGTTTTCACGAGCTTCCATCATTATCTGCACAGTGCCTGAATGCTTCATTTCTAGGAGCCTATAAAAGGCTGTCAATTTCTGAAGCTGTTTGTGACCTTAGTTGTGTTTGTTGATACTTTATTGTTTATAATGCCCTACCCCAGTTCAGTAAAAATAAGTAATCAGTGATTATACTTTCATAATCTTAAATGTATGATTACATTTCATAAATGTATAAAATGAAATAAATTCCTAAACACACGATGACGCACTCTCATCAGGAAGAGAGCATCTGCCCTCTGCCCGAGAGCAGAGCATGCTCGGCTGTCTCATAAACAGTACCTGACAGGGTCTCTGATGTGACTGACACTCCTATTGGTTTTGCTTGAAGGATTTAAAAAATGGTTTTTACTCAATCATAGATATTTGTTTTTCTTCAAGAGCCTCAAGGGCCATTACGTCTCCTAACTCACAAAGACCTGCCTAAGAAAAGATATTTTATTCTATTGAGCTCCTGTCATATCCCATTGAGAAGGTTAACACAAATAGCAGTCTGTGATTGTCTCGGGGAGTCATAGGGATCACTCTACAAAGGATTACACCAGGGTTTCATCAAACATATATACTTTTTTATTTCCTGATGCAATTCTCTATTTTCAGTTTAAATAAACTTGTCAAGTGCTTAAGCGTGGCAAACAAAGCTTAAGCAAAAGTAAACTATTTAACAGGTATAGTTGTTATTCTCCATACTTCCAGCACTTAATGTGAAATATTACAAATAAGCCATTTTGTACATGAACTAAATTCCTATTATTTTGTTATCTATTAAAGGTATTTTAGAGGAAAAAGAAACAAGATAATTTGCTTCCCAGATTTTATTTTGTTTTCCCTCTAAATAATATCCTTTATCAGTGTGGAATGGTAGTAAAAAGTATTCATCCCTTGTGATAAAATGTAAGTATAGAAAGTCTAATGTGTTAGTGTAAAGCCATAATTTAAATTAGGTGTAGATATACTGGTTAGTAATACTGGTGTGGTTATTCTGACTATACTAAACCAATACAAGGTGTTTAGCAACAGAGTTTGACTGTATCAGATCATTGTTTAAAGTAGAATTTCACCTGTATATTGCTCAAAGCCAATAATGAGTATCATTAAATATCTGTTTTAGACAAATAACCACTATTTCAATTTTTATAAATATGTATCTCTTGTGTCCACTAGAAAAAATATAAATAAAAAATTTCAGGGAACTTATGCTAATTGATGATGAAAGACTAGGCATATGTGTTTCATTGTGTGATTAGAAATTCTACACCCCACCCCCATCCAAAGTTTCTCACATTCCTACTGAGCTGGTGAAGAAACAGGGCATCATTTCAACTGCTTTTGTAATAACCACAAGGTTCTGATAAGAAGGATAGCTAAATTTGATTTTATCACCGTTGGGTCAAATCACACATTTGGATCCAGTCTTTGGTTGTCATGGAGCTTAGTATGTTCATTGTGGATGAAAAGAAATAGAGAGAAGGAGGTTTATGGATAAGGTGATGATTATAACTGAATTTCATTATTTCCGAAATAGTGCTCTCCACAATAGAGTTCTAATTTGCTTTCACAATCACCTTGGACATTTTCCTATGGATCCTGTGAATCTAGTGTCAGGACCTTTGATCTCTGTCTAGGCTACCGTCATTACAGACTTCTTACTGTCACTTAATAGAAATGACAAATGGTTATTCTGACATAGGTCAAGAGTTGTGTTTATCTTAAAAGTAGTGGATATCACAGTCATTTTCATGATACATGTGGATGTATCTATTCTTTATATTCTAAATATATTAAACTCTAAAAACAAGAGCAGGATAAATATTAGCAAAGACAATGGAGGCCAGGCACAAATGAGAATGTGGAACAGTTCAGTGGACATGCCAGGAGGTCAGTCAGCTCATGCTATGACATTGCAATGTAATGGTTTGCTTGTAAAATGAGTAGGGGATAAGTTGACATTCAATTCAAAGCATGTATTTGGGTTACTTAATCTTTATTATTTTAAATGAGCCATTTCTTTCTTGCCTTCCTTCTATTTATCTACATATCATCTATCTATTTATCAATCATCTATCTATTTATCATCTATATAACTATGATCTATATATCATCTATCATCAATCATATATCATCTGTCTATATATCTACCATCTATCTATCATGGCACATCCCTTTAATCACAGCACTTGCGAGACAGAGGCAAGTAGATCTCTGAGTTGGAAGCTAGCCTGATCTATAGAGTAAGTTCCAGATCAAACAGGTTTACACAGAAAAACTCTATCCTGAATCAAAGCAAACCAAAAGAACATTTTTACTTTAAAACAGTCTCTTGCTGCCTCAGCAATAAACATTTTTAGGCACATACACACACAGCCACAAATTCTAAGAGGTGGACTGAGATTTTCCAACAGATCTTGTTAGCCTGTAATTTACTAACCTATAATTTCCAACACAGAATCACTATAATTTCCCCAATGAAATGATGACAGAGAACACAACACTAAACTTAAATGATTTTCTTTGAAGTTTCAGAAAGGTGAATATTAAGTTAGGTTATACTTAGATGTGTGAAATGGCCACTTGTTCAACTTTGTAGGATTACCTGAGAAAGCAAAAACCAATTCCTTCCCCCTCTCTCCCTCTCTTCTTTCTCTCCCTCTCTCCTTTCTCTCCCTCTTTCCTTCTCTCCCTCTTTCTCTCTCTCCTCCTCTCTCCTCCACTTATTCTCTCTCCACTCCCTTTCTAACCTTTTTTCTTCTGTACTTGTATATTTGTGTATTATCAATAATATCTCAACAAAATTAAGTATTTCTATCCACTTAAATAAATTCATTCATGAGCAGCATCAACTAAACCCAATGGCAAATGATAAATAAGAACTTGACGTTGTGTGAACTATAGAGGAAGTTGGAAGGAGTTTGGGGCATTTAGAAGAACAATATATGTGATCGTTTCTTCTTCTTCCTGGAAGTAGTTGGCCTTTGACCCTTGTTTGGACAACATGAGTACCAATGACTGACATCTGGTGTCAGCTTCAGCTAGATAGCTCAATTTTATTCATGGTTAACAAGAGATATGTAGATTTTGTGTAGTAGATAGGGATTTCCATCATGAAACATATTATTGGTGAGAGTGGTAATGCTTCATTATTTGAAGAGGAATTCAAAAAACCTGCCAGGCAGATTCTTATAGGGAGAGAGGAAGTTGAACCTGTAATATATGTAGCCATAAAATACGTGACTTTCCTCATAGGTTACAGACAGGAAGGGCTGTATAGGAGTGGTATAGTGTATGATAGTGGGCCATAACCTAGTTGGTAGTAATTCTGACAATGGTAGTAACCTGTATAAGAGATTGTTTAAGGCAGAGAACAAGTCTCAAGATACAATGCAGCATAATCCAAGGGCTAATAAGGGGTAGGAGCCAAGAAACAAGGGATTATTGAACCAACTTAATTGCTTAGCAGGTTAAAATCTCAGGAGCAAGTCTGTACAGATGTTTTTGTAAGGGTTTTAACATTGGTCTCCAACCACATTTGAATCAATTGCATAGACACAATATTCTTTCCCCGATATTATAAAGACAACTTCCTGCAAGTTCAGTAGTTATTAAGTTCAGAGCTCTCAGGTTTTGGAGCATGACCTCAGTAAGGGAGTTTATCTGTCAGCTGTGGATGCCATCACCTGATGAAGCTTGTCTCTCAGAATTCGATGGCCAGGTATCTGGATGATGGTAGGTATTGTGGTCCCAGAAGTGCCAAGGGAGATAGGGAGTCCTATTCCTTCTAGTAGAGGAAAGATTATCTCTGGTTTCTATGTGGTCTGTAGCAGCAGTACTGTCTCCTCCTCTTCCTCCTCCTCCTCTTCTTCTTCTTCCTCCTCCTCCTCCTCTTCTTCCTCCTCCTCTTTCTCTTTCTATTCATCTGTTTGAAGTTAAACCTGTGGAATCATCACAACAGGGGTGCCACACCCTGGAAGGGATATCTATGCAAGGGAGTTATCTTTCCTTTACACTACAGGAAGAAAGGGGCTGATGTGCAAGTTAAGCCAGTAACAGTCTGATTGGGAGCACATTGGTATTCCATATTGGTCCAGATCTGGAAGAGAGGAAGAAGGGCAGGGTATATGGCTGCAGCAGTCAATCACCTGAATTGTGATAAGAAAATCAGACAAAAGGGCTGGGGATAATTTATCCCACCTGCTTAAAGTATCTGAGAAAGGAAATGCTATGTCAATGGTATATCTGGAATAGACATTAATTGCTTGTCTGTAAAGAATAAAGTGGTTTAAGTAGATGATCATCGATTAATTGAAGGCTAAATAGTGAAAACAAAATAAATAAGGGAAAAAGGTATCTCCAATTAATTTTTGTATTGATTTTATATTGATGTAACACAGCAGGTATATTGGTAAAATAAAAAGTAAATGTTGAAATGTTAGTTTTACATAAGCCAAATTATTTGATCAAATTAACATGGGCATTATTTTTTAAGACAGTGTTAAATCTATGTTTTTGATGTAGTCCATTTTCCCTGTGAGAGGTAGATTGACAATGACTCTTTGAAGCTTTAAAGCATTCATAAAGGCAGTAGATATACATCCTTCTGTCATGATAGAGACTTGGGAAACAATCTTGGGTTAAAAGCATGAGCATTCCTTAACTATTTTTATTATGAGGGAAGAATAAACTGCTTAAGAAAAATTGTATTAATTATTTCCACTATTAGGGAAAACAAACTTTCAAACAATATTTTCTTTAGTTGTTCATGTTATTATGGGAAACATGCATTTAAATAAAATTTAGACAAATGAAAATTTCCAATTTGGGAGATGTCAAGTCTCCTTTTGCACTGGAGTCCTGCAGAGTGCAGAGCTGCTGGGCTTGTAGGGCAAGCTGTCAGGGTAGAAAGCCCTCTTGACTTTTGGTGAGTTTCTTTATAGGAGAATTTAATAGGCCCCATTTTTTTTTAATCTGAGGGGGCGTTTTATGAGATGAAATGTTCCCCATGATAGAAAAAAAAAACAAACGAAGTGCTACCAGAGGTGCACTAACTCAATATTCCTGAGGTTATACTTCTAGGAGGGGGGGGTGGACACACCTAATAAACACAAGCCTGTCCACAGGTTTCAGGAAATGGCAAATTCCCTAGTGACTTTTAAAATGGCTACTGTATCACCAAGTTTTTATGAGCGGGTAAAAACGATTAAAATATAATAATTCCACTGCAGAAAAAAAAGACCAAGTTAGAATAATTCCAAAATTCTGGAAAAGGTAATAGTGAAAATTTTAATAAAATAAAATGTACTTTCAGCCTATTTTGTTGGTATCTTCCTAAGTTCGCAGTTCATGGGTTGCCGATTTGGGACTTGAGGTCAAACTATGGTAAAGAGGAAATACCAGCCCAAGTTTAAAAGCACAATCATGCTCCCTAAAACAATGTGTATATTATAAAGGAAAACTCTACAAGGTTAAAGTATAAGTGAAAAACATATTTAAAAGAAAATAATTAGGTTCTTTGTACTTTAAACCCACAGGTAAAAGGAATGCTATACACAATAATAGAAACTGAAATAGAAATCAACTTCATGTTAATGAAGGAAATAGAAACAAAATTGATCTTTAATCTGTCTTTTAATATAATAAACTATTTGTAGAATGATGTATCTGTTCCATTTGGTTCAATCCACTTTCTTTATTATTTTTCATTTGTTTTTGCTTAGGCGCAAAAAAAATGTCAGTTGTTAACTGACAATTGTGTTATCTTTCACAGTTAATTTAGACATTAGCAATAAAATTATGAAACACAACAAAATATCTGTGTGCCAAAACTATCAATTTCAATTGCAAAGACATCGTTAGACCCATATAGTCAAAGTATTCTTAGAAAAATATAAACCAGCTTCATAAATGACTCCTAAAGTCAGACATGAAAGATACATGGAATTAAGGCAAGGGTTTCAAAATAGACACAAAAATATAGGCAACCTAAAAGAGTTAAATTCACATTACCATCATAGGAATTTTCTGAAGCATACCAGTGTGTAATTTCATGTTCATGGGCTTGTGTTTTCTCTCAGGACACTTACAAAACTCCAGTGGAGAGATGGAACCTCATTGTGACCGTGTGACACAGACGCACCCCTCAATGAGAATCTAATATTCCCACTCAGCACACTAATTCTTTCTGGGTTTGTCATCCTATGTAGGTTTGCTCTATCCTAAGAAAGGACATGCATATACTGTATAACACATATACTCTAAGATCATTGGCTTCTAAAATATGTGGGCATATACGCAGGCATATGTATGTATGCACGCACATGCATGAGAATGTGTGCTAGTATGTGTATGTGGTGTGTGTGTGTGAGAGAGAGAAAGAGAGAGAGAGAGAGAGAGAGAGAGAGAGAGACAGACAGACAGACAGACAGACAGACAGACAGACACAGAGAAGGACAGAGAAGAAGAGAGAGGGCATGTTAGTGTGTGCATGTTTGTGTGTCTATATGCCTCTGTGTCAGGATGCCTGTGACTAAAGTCCTCAATTTTCTATAGTGTGTACAGGTGTGTGCATGTGCGTGCGTGCTCGTGTGATTGAACTAAAGTCCTCATCTTTGTGTAGCATGTGCTTGACTGGCTGAACTACTTTCCGATACTAAACTTACTCTTTTAAGAAAAGCTTGATATATAATTCCTGTAACATTTTGGTAATCTACTGTGAACAGCTTTATTTTTTCATTCATGCAAATGTATAATATAATATAAGCTAGAATATATGCTCCAAATCTGTTCCAATGGTGACTATAAATTCATAAGAGGCTCTTATGGAGTAAATTTAAAATCTGTATCAATTTTGGCAAAGCTCACAGATTAATAAGTAAGAATATTTATGACCAATTAACAGTTATTTACTTGTTCTGTGTTTCTGTCTTACTTAGATATGATAATATCTATGGAACAGTACCCACCACTTTTTTCCTGTAATTTTATGCTAAAATATTCAGACATACGTAGACTTCAACTTAAGGGTAGTGACTCATGTTTTCTCAATTTATAGTTTAGAAAGCTCGGCAAAAATATTCTGAAATTATGAAAAATATCATGAGAAATGTACCACATAAAGTCACATATTAAGCATATGCTTTAAGTATGTATAGAAAAAGTTTACAAACTTCCATAGCCTTGTAGCTTTTAGCTAATGCCTTGACATTTTTTAATTTTAATGTGGCTATCAGATAATGATTTTCACAAAATACATGACTGAATGCATGTTAGTTGTTTTTTTTAAATAGAACACAATGAATGCTGCATAAAACTTGTAGGCAGAGTACATTCATCTCAAAGAGTAAGACATACTCAAACTTTCATTAATAAACAAGTCTAATGATGCCATAATGTGAAGTCCATAGAATGGCTTTATTCAATTATTTTATAATTTGTCTAATTTAGCATTGCTTCATCTTTGATGAAAATACTTTTCCATCTAAATAGAAGCTACAATCAGCCATCCATCTTCTAGTAACTCTCCTCAAGTAGACTCTCTACTTTAAGACTCTTAGGCCCTGTATTTTGATCTGGAGCTTAGCTAGGTAAGGAGACATTTCCCACATTGTGTTGCTTGTGAGAAAATTTGCTTTCTCTAGGACATTGGCTTAATTCATTTGAGAATTCGTAACCAAATACTACAAACTCAACTGCTTAAATGCAACACCTGTTTGTTTCTCACAAGTGTCATCTGAAAATTCTCATGGAGTGAATGTCTACAGAGCATTCTCATTCTAGTTCGTAAATAGAAACTTTCTACTGTGCTCTCATAAGATAGGAGAGGAGACAGCACACTGAGGCCAATGTTAATCACACTCAGTGTGTTCCTATATTGTGACCTGTACCTGATCTCATCATATTGGAGGGTAGGATATCAGCAGACTTTGAGAAAGGATTGTCAGCTACAAATATGAGGCCTTCAGTTTTTCACTTGCTATAGTTCAGAGGCTGGTCTTGACTTTCTTCAGTGTGATTTTCTTTATATCTAACAAAGAACATGGGTATTTACTTCTTAAAACCACCAAAGGACAAACAGAATATTATAGCAACATAGATTGTGAACTCACACAATTCTTTAAGGTTAATGTAATTAATCATAGTATCATCACCTTATCGGTTCTTTTTTCTTCATCTCAAGTAAAACCTTCCCGAGGGCTTTTAGCAGTGGGTAAGCATAGTGAAGTGTTATGAAACTCTAACTGTGCAATTCTCACAGGTTAAGTGTGTCAGGAAACACACTTTGAGCTGTATTCCCATGGAGCTCTATAACTTATCAATAACAAGATCAACTCTCACATCTCTGCTTCACGAATCCAGAAGCATTTTCTTCACTTTCCTCTAAATAGAGTTTTAGTCGACAATATCACCTTTGTGCTGAAACAAACAATCCACACAACCTGAAATCCAAACGGAGAAAGCATCTATTTGGCTTTTAGTGGTTTAGCCATTAGTCATTCTCAGTAGGAAGAGAGTGCCAGACAGAACAGTTCAGGTCAGGTTATCCTGAAAACATAAATAGGTAATTATACAAACAAGGAGGAAAAGGCTGAGGTAAAACACAGGTCAAGGACAAGTTCACAATGAGCTTCATGTATTAGCAGGGCACAATCTAGAAACATTAGCTAAAACTTCCAAATTAACATTACCCTCTTGAAATAAAACATTAAACAAATGAGCATGTGGAGTACTTCATTTCCAGGTCATAACAAGTCATGGTAAAAGCATCCTCAGAGTCTAGATATTTATAGATATTACCAGTGATCTCATGGGACACAAGGCTTTTCCAAAACCAGCATTTGTCATTCTTTTGTTCATTCCTGTGAGAGAACAAGGTGATCTCTTCCTCCCTCCTCCTCCCTCCCTCCTCCCTCCCTCCCTCCCTCCCCCCTCTCTCTCTCTCAAATTATATGTTGACTTTATTAGGTTGAAAGAATAGACTCAATAAAATAAAATGCAAACAATAAAATTAGGCAGATATTAAGAATTCATATGTTGGGATTGGAAAGTATTATGAGACCAGTAAATGAAATGCAATATTTAGAAAGAGTTAGTAGAATCCATTTATACTTTACTATGTTCTTCCAAGTAACATTCTCCCTCAGACTATTTCCACTGGTCATGATAAATTATTCATAATAAAATAGTAAGAGAAACTAAATTAAATGATCATTATTCTTAATATAACAGAAAACATCAATATATTAAGATCTCTCTCTCTCTCTCTCTCTCTCTCACACACACACACACACACACACACACACACACACACACACACACACACACACAAACTTGCCCCAGCCATGTATGCCTGGCCTTTGTTTTCACTTAAAATCTCAGCTAAGTTTTTTGATTGATAATGACAGGAAAACATCAAATGAGAGATAAAGCATCTTTTTGAGATAAAAGTAATATATCTCTTCACATTTAATGTGAAGACAAAATTTAAAAATCAAATAAAGTTAAATGATAACTATGAAACAAAATTGCTAAAGATGTGTAGCTGTCTAGTAGGACATTTGTCTAACTTCCTCAAGACAGATTTGAGTCACAAAATGGTGAAAAATGAAAACAATTAGAAAAAGGAAGTAAGAAGAATCAGAAATTAAGGGTTTTTGGCCAATGTGTGAGTTGATAAGTGTTTTTTTTTCAAATATATATATCAGCATTCAACAGCTACATCATTACAACTGAAGTTATAAAGCATTGTGTACTGAAAGGAATTATAAATGAGGTCTCAAGAATGATGGATTCTGAGATGCAGAAACTGAAACACAATAGGGTAAACTGAAAGAAAAATGTAAAAGGAAAAGAGAACAAACAACACATCAAATTCCTGAATTTGGTAAAAAGAAGATCCTTTGGGAAATCCTGTCGGGGAGAGAGCTGGACCCTCAGAAGAGCAGACACTCCTGAGAATTCAGAGGAGGCTACTCTCTGCCCACATTCCTGACCCAAGAAGAAATAGCCTAGTGCTATCTGTGCCCCCTGGAAAAGGGACCTAGGAGCAGTCAGGGGCAGGATCCTTCTGGTTTCTGCCTGTGCAGAGAGCTGAAAGCCAGTCACCAGGAGTATCTACACACCTGAGAGCAGAGTTAAGAAAAATTCCTCTGCTACAATCAACCTGCCTGGAGGCCTCAGGACACAAAAACCAGGAGCAGTCTGGGACAGGATTCTTCTGGTTTCTGCCTGCGCCTGTAGCTGACCCAGTCCCACAGCTCATTATACGCAGATAGGCTGAAAGAAAACAGGTCTACATGAGTGCTGACACAGGCTTACAGAAGGTCAAGCCACTGTCAGAGACAGCAAAACAAGCTAATACCAGAGACAACTTGATGGCAAGTGGCAAGCACAGGAACCTAAGCGACAGAAACCAAGACTACTTGGCATCATCAGAGCCCAGTTCTCCAATCAAAGCAAATACTGGATATCCAAACACACCGGAAAAGAAAGATTTAGATATAAAATCACATTTTATGATGATGATGGAGGACTTTAAGAAGGACATAAATAACTCCCTTAAGAAATACAGAACAACACAAGTAAACAAATAGAAGCCTGTAAAGTGGAAACAAAAAAAAATCCCTTAAAAAATTATAGGAACTAAAGGAAAACACAATGAAACAGATGAAAGAATTGAAAAAACCATTCAAGATTTAAAAATGGATATAAAAATAATAAAGAAAGCACAAAGGGAAAAAACTCTGGAGATTGAAAACCTAGGGAAGAGATCAGGAGTCATAGTCATCACCAACAGAATACAGGAGATAGAAGACAGAATCTCAGGAGCAGAAGATAGAAAACATTGACATAACCATCAAAGATAATGTAAAGTGCAAAAAGCTTCTAGCCCAAAACATCCAGGAAATACAGGACACATTGAGAAGATCAAACCTAAGGATATAGGTATAGAAGAGAATGAATACTCCCAACTTAAAGTGCCAGTAAATATCTTCAGCAAAATTATAGAAGAAAAGTTCCCTAACATAAAAAGTTGCCGGTAAACATTCAAGAAGCCTACAGAACTCCAAATAGATTGGACCAGAAAAGAAATTCCTCCCATCACATAATAGTCAAAACACCATATGCACAAAACAAAGGAAGACTATTAAAAGCAGTAAGGCAAAAAGTCAAGTAACATATACAGACAGACCTATAAGAATTACACCAGAGTTCTCACCAGAGTCTGTGAAAGCCAGAAGATCCTAGGTAGATGGCATACAGATCCTAAAAGAACACAAATGGCAAACCAGGCTACTATATCCAGGAAAACTCAATTAACACATATGGAGAAGCCAAGATATTTCATGATAAAATCAAATTTACACAATATCTTTCTAAAAATTCAGCCAAATAATGGATAATGGATGGAAAACACCAATACAAGGAGGGAAAGTATACCCTAGAAAAAGCAACAAAGTAATCTCCTTGGACAAACCCAAAAGAAGAGAGAAACATAAACATAATTCTACCTCTAACAACAAAAATAGGAGGAAGCAAACATTACTATTCCTTAATATCTCTCAACATCAATGGACTCAATTCCCCAATAAAAAGACTAGACTGATGGACTGGATACATAAAAAGGACCCAGCATTCTGCTGCATACAGGAAAAACACCCCAGAGACCAAGACAGATACTACCTCAGAGTAAAATCCTGGAAAAAAGCTTTTCAAGCAAATAGTCTGAAGAAACAAGCTGCACTAGCCATTCTAATATCTATTAAAGTCAACATTCACCCAAAATCCATCAAAAAAAGATAAGGAGGGACACACATATTCATCAAAGGAAAAATCCACCAAGATGAACTCTCAATCCTAAATATAAATGCTCCAAAAGCAATTGCAATTATATTCATGAAAGAAACCTTACTAAAGCTCAAATAACACATTGTACATCACACAATAATAGTAGATTTCAACATCCCACTTTCATCAATGGACAGATCATGGAAACAGAAATTGAACAGAGAAATAGAGAAACTAACAGAAGTTATGAACCGAATGAACTTAGTAGATATTTATAGAACATGTCATCCTAAAACAAAAGCATATAATTTCTTCTCAGCACCTTATGATACCTTCTCCAAAATTGATCATCTATTTAGTCACAAAACAGACTGCAACAGATACAAGAATATCGAAAAAATCCCATGCATCCTATCATATCACCATGGACTTAAGCTGGTCTTCAATAACAAAAAAATAAATAAATAAATAAATAAATAAATAAATAAATAAATAAATAAAAAAGACAGAAAGCCCACATATACATGGAAGTTGAACAGCGCTCTACATAATGGTAATTTGATCAAGGAAGAAATAAAGAAAGAAATTAAGGACTTCTTAGAATTTAATGGAAATGAAGGCACAACATACCCAAAATTATGGGACGCAATTAAAGCAGGGCTAAGAGGAAAACACATAGCTCTGAGTGCCTGCAAAAAGAAACAAGAGAAAGTATACATCAGCAGCTTGGGTGTATACCCAAGAGGAGGAGAAGTCATGAAATAATCAAACTCAGTGCTGAAATCAACCAAGTAGGAAAAAAAAAGCTATACAAAGAATCAACAACACCAGGAGCTGGTTCTTTGAGAAAAAAAAGGTAGATAAACCCTTAGCCAGATTAACCAGAGGGCAAAGAGAGTGTATCCAAGTTAACAAAATCAGAAATGAAACAGGAGACATAATAACAGAACCTGAGGAAATTTAAAAAAATCATTAGATCCTTCTACAAAAGCCAGTATTCAACAAAACTGGAAAATCTGAAAGAAATGGACAGCTTTTTATACAAATACCAGATACGAAAGTTAAATCAGGAAAAGATAAACCATCTAAACAACCCCATAACTCCTAAAGAAATAGAATCAATTATTAAAAGACTCCCAATCAAAAAGAGGCCAGGACCAGATGGGTTCAGTGCAGAATTCTATCAGACCTTCATATAGAAGATCTCAGGCTTATACTGTCCAAACTACTCCACAAAGTAGACACAGATGAAGCATTACATAATTTCTTCTATGAAGCCAAAATTATGCTTATACCTAAACCACACAAAGACCCAACAAAGAAAGAGAACTTCAGACCAATTTCCTGTATGAATATTAATGGAAAATACTCAATAAAATTCTTGCAAACCGAATGCAAGAACACATCAAAACAATCATCCATCATGATCAAGTAGACATCATCCCAGGGATGCAGGGATGGTTCAATATATGAAAATCCATCAACATAACCACTATATAAACAAACTCAAAGAAAAAAACCACATGATCACTTCAGTAGATTCTGAGAAAGTATTTGGCAAAATTCAACTCCCCTTCATGACAAAAGTCCTAGAAAGATCAGGAATTCAAGGCCCATACCTTAACAAAGTAAAAGCAATATACAGAAAACCAGTAGCTAACATTAAACTAAATGGAGAGAAAATTGAAACAATCTCACTAAAAACTGGGACGAGATAAGGCTGCCCACTGTCTCCCCACTTATTTCATAGAGAACTCGAAGTTCTAGTCAGAACAATCAGATAACGAAAGTACATCAAAAGGATAAAAATTTGAAAGGAAGAAGTCAAAATATCATTATTTGCAGAGGATATCATAATATACTTAAGTGACCCAAAAGTTCCACCAGAGAACTACTTAACCTGATAAACAACTTCAGCAAAGTGTCAGGGTATAAAATTAACTCAAACAAATCAGTAATCAGTAGCCTTCCTCTACTCAAAGGATAAACAGTCTAGAAAGAAATTAGGGAAACGACACCCTTCTTAATAGTCCCAAATAATACAAAATAACTTGGTGTGACTTTAACCAAGCAAGTGAAAGATCTGTATGACAAGAACTTCAAGCCTCTGAAGAAAGAAATTGAAGAAGATCTAGGAAGATGGAAAGACCTCCCATGCTCATAGATTGGCAGGATTAATATAGTAAAAATGGCCATTTTACCAAAAGCAATCTACAGATTCAATGCAATCCCCCTCAAAATTCCAATTCAATTCTTCATATAGATAAAAAAAGCAATTTGCAAATTCATTTGAAATAACAAAAAACCCAGGATAGCAAACACTATACTCAATAATAAAAGAGCTTCTAGGGGAATCACAATCCCTGATATCAAGCAGTATTTGAGTAATAGTGATAAAAACTGTATGGTATTGGTACAGAGACAAGCAGGTAGATCAGTTGAATAGAATAGAAGACCCAAAAATGAACCCACACACATATGGTCACTTGATTTTTGACAAAGGAGCTAAAACTTTCACTGGAAAAAAAGAGCATTTTCAATCACTGGTGCTGGTTCAACTGGAAGCCAGCGTGCAGGAGAATGCAAATCGACCCATTCTTATGGCCCTGTACAAAGCTTAAGTCCAAGATGATCAAGGACCTCCACATCAAACCAGATACACTCAAATTTATAGAAAAAAAGTGGGGAAGAGTCTTGATCACATGACCAAGGTGGAAAATTTCCTGAACAAAACACCAATGGCTTATGCTCTAAGATCAAGAATCAACAAATGGAACCTCGTAAAATTGAAAAGCTTCTGTAAGGCAAAGGACACTGTCATTAGGACAAAATGACAACCAACATTTGGGAAGAGATCTTTACCAATCCTATGTATGACAGAGGCCTAATATCCAAAATATACAAAGAACTCAAGAAGTTACCGACTCCGTAGAGCCAAATAACCCTACTAAAAGATGCGGTACAAAGCTATAAACAAAGAATTTTCAGCTCAGGAATATAAAATGGCTGAGAAGTACTTAAAGAAATGCTCAACATCCTTAGTCATCAGGAAAATGCAAATCAAAACAACCCTGAGATTCCACCTTACACCAGTCGGAATGGCTAAGATCAAAAACTCAGGTGACAACAGATGCTAGGGAGGATGTGGAGAAAAAGGAACACTCCTCCATTGTTGGTGGGATTGCAAATGCATATATATATAATATGCATTTTCCTGGTGTAAAATATTAAAGTCTAAGAGTCTACCATATCTGAAATTTTGTAACACCTGCATGATTCTCCACATGAAAGGCAGGCAGGCCATACCCTCTGTGACTTATCACAGTCAAGTGCATTTGGGTTGAAGAATGGTGTACATAACCTTCAGTTTTTAGGTACAAAATTTACAAGAAATAATGATCAGAATTTTTTTTCATTGCTTATACTCAAGTGAGTTACCAAAATATGTCCTTATGCATTTCCAAATATTCTAAAATGTAAAAATAAGAAGCATATTTTTCTAGTTCTTGGGTTTCAGGATCTCTATAAAATTTTGAAGAAGAAATCACAAGTAATAGCTACATGCAAAATTCCTAAGATGTCAAATATAAGCAAATGCAAAACAGCAATGCCACATTGTGTAATATTTAAAAATGATACAGCTGTAAATACATAAAGAGAGCACATGTTGTGAACAGGAAGATATAAATAAAAATAAAACACCAAGCATATTTTCTGTCAGTATAGAGACACAGATAGGGAGAGTGTGAAGAAATCCCTTGATCAGCAGCATCTTGCAATTCCAAGTAGATCTTGTTACTAAGTGTCACCTTAAGTAGGTCACAGAAGACAGTTTCAACATGTACTGTGCCTTTGTGAGGGTATCTGTGGATAGAATTAGCACAAGCATCTGTAGATTTAGTAGGTTACCTAACAGATAATATAGAAATTATCCCACTCATTAAGAATTTTTTTGACCATCTTGCAAAAAGCAATCTACATCTTCAATGCAATCCCAATCAAAATCCCAAGTCAATTTTTTACAGAGTTAGAAAGAATAATTTGCAAATTCATTTGGAATGACAAAAAACCCAGAATAGCTAAAACTATCCTCAATAAGAAAAGAACTTCTGGGGGAATCACCATTCCCAACCTCAAGCTGTATTACAGAGCAATAGTGATAAAAACTGTATAGTATTGGTACAGAGACAGGCAGGTTGATCAGTGGAATAGAATTGAAGACCCAGAAATGAACTCACACACCTATGGCTACTTGATCTTTGACAAAGGGACTAAAACCATCCAGTGGAAAAAAAGACAGCATTTTCAGCAAATGGTGCTGGATCAACTGAAGGTTAGCATGTAGAAGAAGGCAAATCTATCCATTCTTATCACCTTGTACAAAGATCATGTCCAAGTGGATTTTGGACCTCCACATAAAACCAGATACACTTAAACTAATAGATATGAAAGTGGGCAAGAATCTAGAGCACATGGGCACAGGGGAATGTTTCCTGAACAGAACACCAATGGCTTATGCTCTAAGATCAAGAATTGACAAATGATACCTCATAAAACAGTGAAGCTTCTGTAAGGCAAAGGACACTGTCAATAGGATAAAACGGCAACCAACAGATTAGGAAAAGATCTTTACCAATCATACATCTGATTGAGAGCTAATATTCAAAATATACAAAGAACTCAAGAAGTTAGAGTCCAGAGGACCAAATCTATCTAATCGCTTTCTATCTATCTATCTATCTATCTATCTATCTATCTATCTATCTATCTATCTATCTATCTATCTATCTATATCTTTATCTATTTATCTATCCCTATCTCTACTTTATCTCTTTCATTCCCCATATATTTTTTTATTTTTTGTTGTTTTTTTATTTATTTACATTTCAAATGTTATCTCTGTTCCCAGTTTCCCCTCCACAAGCCCCCCTATCTCCTCTTCCCTCCCACTGCCTCTATGAGGATGCTCCCCCAACCATCTACCCTCTCCTGCCTCAGTGGCCTAGTGTTTCCATATCCTGTGTCATCAAGCCTCATTACGATCAAGGGACTCCCTTCCCAGTGATGCCAGATAAGGCAATTCGCTGCTACATATCCATCTGGAGCCATGGGTACCCGCTGTGTACTCTTTGGTTGGTGGTTTAGTCCATGGGAGCTTTGAGGGAGTCTGAATGGCTGATATTGTTCCTTTTCCTATGAGATTGCGATTCAGCTTCTACAGTCCTTGCCCTAACTTCCCCATTGGGGTCCACGTACTAAATCCAATGATTGCCTGTGTACATCTGCATCTGTATTGTTCTGGATCTGGCAGAGCATCTCAGGACACAGGTATAAAAGGCTCCTGTCAGTAAGCACTTCTTGGCATCAGCAATATTGTCTGGGTTTGGTGTCAGCAGATGGGATGGATCCCTATGTGGGGCAGTCTCTGGATGGCTTTTCCTTCAGATCATGCTCCATTCTTTGTACCTGTACTTCCTTTGGACAGTAGGAATTCTGAATAAATATTTTTGAGGTGGGTATGTGGCCCAATCCCTCAACTGAATATGGTCTCTGTAAGTTCTATTTCCTTTTTGTTGGGTATTTTGACCAAAGTTCTCCCTGTTGGGTCCTGGGAAATTCTTGGGTCCCTGGTATCTGGGACTATCTAGTGGCTATCCCCAGGTACCCCTCCCCCACTGCTACACACCTAATTTCAAATTCCTGACCTTCCATGTGTGACCATGTAACCATAATAACCAATTAAAAACAAACAAAACAAAACAAAACAGAAAGAAGAAACAAAGGACACTCAGTAGAGGGTGTACTGAGTAGTTAAGAACACATGTTACTCTAGCAGAGGATCCAAGCTTAGTACCTATCATTTACATGGTGGTACATAAACATCTCTCCCTATAGCTCCACAGGAACTGATACACTCTTCTGACATTTATAGGAATCTGGCATGAATATAAATTATATGTATGTGCAGAAAAAACATTAAAACATACTCTTCTAGATTTAGTTCATTTTTCAAGACAAACCAGATATCATTTATTGAGATACAATTTAAAAAACTTTTGGACTTTGACTGCCACTAGTACAATTAAGGAAGGAATGTATTAGTTTACATGGCTTTAAACTTAGGCTGCAAATAAATTTTCTAAAACAGTGAACTAGGAAAATGAAAAGTTAAGCCTCAAAAAATAAAAAGATAAATAATGAAATGCTGATTATCATAAATATAGAAGTATAAACTTAATAAGAGATAAAAATTGTTTATTATGAAGGTTGAAAATGTTTGAAAAACTATTTCCAGACAGATAATCAGAAAGGATGAGTAAAAGAGGAGAGAAGAAAGTATATAATTTTTTTGCCATAAAATATTCCATAGAATTTAATTTATAAATATGCCTGGATTATAAATATGCCAAAATTTTTATTTTTTCAGAAATGTTAATTACTAGTAAATTTTTCTTAATAGATCCAGAAATATTTGGATTATCTGTTTATTTTAAAGTGGAAGTTATTCCTTTTAAGGAATTCATTGATGTCATTTAAAATTGTCAATTTTATGGTTAAAATTAAAAAATACTACTGTCTTACTTAAGGTTTTAATGTTGTGAACAGACACCATGATCAATGCAAGTTTTATAAAGGACAACATTTAATTGGGCTGGCTTACAGGTTAAGAGGTTTAGTCCATTATTATCAAGGCGGGGAGTGTGGCAGCATCCAGGCAGGCATGGTGCAGGAGGGAGGAGCTCAGTCCTACATCTTCACCCAGGAAGCCAGGAACAGCCTCAGCATCCTAGGAGGAGCTAGGAGGAGGTTTTCTAAGCCCACCTCACAGTGACACACTTCCTCCAACAGGGCCACACCTTCTAATAGTGCCACTGCCTGGGCCAAGCATATCCAAACCATCACAACTATCATCCTTCTCAATTTTAGACTGTTTCATGATCTCCTTATCTTCACTAATCCTTTTTATTATATCATCTTCGCACTTTTGGACACTGGAACATTTTTCATCCTTCTCTATTATCTTTCTGGAAATAGTTTTTCAATAATTTTTAACTTTTACAAAAAACAATTTTTCTGTCCTAATGTTTTTTACGTTTCCATATTTATGATTCTAGATTTAGTTTTAAAGGGAAAAACACTCCATCTTGTTTAACTTTAATTTTGGTGCATTAAATATTTTAATAATAAATACAATTTTAATCACTAAAAACTTTAAGAAATATGTTTTTCTAGATTTTAGACAAATCCTATATTTGAGTATATAACGAGTTAGATTTGCAGAATATCACTTTAATATGTAATTTCACACTTCAAAAACACCCAAGGTATAAAAGTTCATGTGACATAAGTAAGATGTACATTTCAAATTTTCCTCAGAGATTTTCCTCCTACATTAAATTTTCATGATACAAATAAATAAAAGATATCTCAAGAGTAGTTGACTTTTCACTGCTTTTCACATTAATTACAGTGAACACAGAGGCTGAGAAAGAAGACCAAAAGGGGAATCCTCTGAAGTTGCCACAAATGGATGATCAAGTCTGTAAGAGTGTGTTCCATTCAAACCACTATAGTGAAAATGAGTTAGATTTTAACTTAAATGATTTTTACTTACCACATTCAATTTGCTTATTTCTAGTGTAGACTAAATATAAAATTATCATTTATGTGACATACTATACGCACAAAAAACTGATTGGAAAATAAAGATACAACATATGATATTGGTATATTCTTGTCATTCAGCACAATGTATGTATGTTTTGCATTTTATTTCATAATATCTTATTTATGGACATAATTTATATTATACAATGGGTCATTTTTTGTTTAAGATTCTTCTAAGATACATTTAAATATCTTACTTTAATTAAAGTGCTTATTGCAAAGCAATCAAAATAAAAAAATGATGACTTCTTAATTGTCTGGTTTTAATGCTTAAATATATAAATTCAAAATGACTTATTTGAAAGCTGTAAATGATAGAAAGACAAAGGCATCCCTGGGATCATTTACACAGCACATTCTAAAGGACAAGAATTGCATCTAGATTGTTCTCTCATTTATTTTGAGAATTTGCTCTGTTCACAGCCTCTTAAATCTCCCATCTTTCATAAAAATAGAATCTTTGATTCAACTTTAGTTGGGATTTAATAAAACTGAGAAACTGTCTGCCAACAAGATGAACATAAATCACTTTCCTTAAGGCTAAAAGAAGAAACTATCTAGAACTTTCAGTTTAAAATGGTTGGAAATCAAAGGATCTATATGAGGATATAATTTTATCTATGCTAAAACAATGAGACAACAATTCTTTAGTTAAACTCTCATTTTAAAAATTTTAAGACACTTCCGGTGTTTGGCCAGAGTCCCGGACCAGCGGAGGATCCCTGCCTTCAGCAGCTCTCTGCTCTCAGGCCCCCTGGAGGGGAGTTCTCGCCGCCTGGTCGGGCAGACACTCCTGAGGCAGCAGAGCGGAGGAGACCACCAACGCTGCCCACCCCTGCCCACATCCCTGGCCCAGGAGGAAACTGTATACGGCCTCTGGGTACCCGTAGAGGAGGGCCCAGGAGCAGCAGGTCCACTGCGTCTGAGACACCGCACCTGAAGGGACCGACCAGATAAACAGTTCTCTGCACCCAAATCCCGTGGGAGGGAGAGCTAAACCTTCAGAGAAGCGGACACGCCTGGGAAACCAGAAGAGACTGCACGCTGCACACAGTACTGATCCCAGAGGAAAACAAAAGCTATCTGGAACCCTGGTGCACGGAACCTCCCGGAAAGGGCGGCGCAGATCTTCCTGGTTGCTGAGGCCGCTGAGAGCTCATAGGCAACACCCCGCGAGCAAACTTGAGCCTGGGGACCACAGGTAAGACAAACTTTTCTGCTACAAACGACTTACCTGGTGAACTCAAGACACAGGCTCACAGAAACAGCTGAAGACCTGTAGAGAGGAAAAACTACACGCCCGAAAGCAGAACACTCTGTCCCCATAACTGGCTGAAAGAAAACAGGAAAACAGGTCTACAGCACTCCTGAAACACAGGCTTATAAGACAGTCTAGCCACTGTCAGAAATAGCAGAACAAAGTAACACTAGAGATAATCTGATGGCGAGAGGCAAGCGCAGGAACCCAAGCAACAGAAACCAAGACGACATGGCATCATCGGAGCCCAATTCTCCCACCAAAACAAACATGGAGCATCCAAACACACCAGAAAAGCAAGATCTAGTTTCAAAATCATATTTGATCATGATGCTGGAGGACTTCAAGAAAGACGTGAAGAACTCCCTTAGAGAAACACAGGAAAACATTAATAAACAAGTAGAAGCCTACAGAGAGGAATCGCAAAAACCCCTGAAAGAATTCCAGGAAAACACAATCAAACAGTTGAAGGAATTAAAAATGGAAATAGAAGCAATCAAGAAAGAACACATGGAAACAACCCTGGATATAGAAAACCAAAAGAAGAGACAAGGAGCTGTAGATACAAGCTTCACCAACAGAATACAAGAGATGGAAGAGAAATCTCAGGAGCAGAAGATTCCATAGAAATCATTGACTCAACTGTCAAAGATAATGTAAAAGCGGAAAAAGCTACTGGTCCAAAAAATACAGGAAATCCAGGACTAAATGAGAAGATCAAACCTAAGGATAATAGGTATAGAAGAGAGTGAAGACTCCCAGCTCAAAGGACCAGTAAATATCTTCAACAAAATCATAGAAGAAAACTTCCCTAACCTAAAAAAAGAGATACCCATAAGCATACAAGAAGCCTACAGAACTCCAAATAGATTGGACCAGAAAAGAAACACCTCCTGTCACATAATAGTCAAAACACCAAACGCACAAAATAAAGAAAGAATATTAAAAGCAGTAAGGGAAAAGGTCAAGTAACATATAAAGGCAGACCTATCAGAATCACACCAGACTTTTTCGCCAGAAACTATGAAGGCCAGAAGATCCTGGACTGATGTCATACAGACCCTAAGAGAACACAAATGCCAGCCCAGGTTACTGTATCCTGCAAAACTCTCAATCAACATAGATGGAGAAACCAAGATATTCCATGACAAAACCAAATTTACACAATATCTTTCTACAAATCCAGCACTACAAAGGATAATAAATGGTAAAGCCCAACATAAGGAGGCAACCTATACCCTAGAAGAGGCAAGAAACTAATCGTCTTGGCAACAAAACAAAGAGAAGAAAAGCACACAAACATAACCTCACATCCAAATATGAATACAACCGGAAGCAATAATCACTATTCCTTAATATCTCTCAACATCAATGGCCTCAACTCCCCAATAAAAAGACATAGATTAACAAACTGGATACACAACGAGGACCCTGCATTCTGCTGCCTACAGGAAACACACCTCAGAGACAAAGACAGACACTACCTCAGAATGAAAGGCTGGAAAACAAATTTCCAAGCAAATGGTCAGAAGAAGCAAGCTGGAGTAGCCATTCTAATATCAGATAAAATCAATTTTCAACTAAAAGTCATCAAAAAAGATAAGGAAGGACACTTCATATTCATTAAAGGAAAAATACACCAAGATGAACTCTCAATCCTAAATATCTATGCCCCAAATACAAGGGCACCTACATACGTAAAAGAAACCTTACTAAAGCTCAAAACACACATTACACCTCACACAATAATAGTAGGAGATTTCAACACCCCACTCTCATCAATGGACAGATCATGGAAACAGAAATTAAACAGAGACGTAGAAAGACTAAGAGAAGTCATGAGCCAAATGGACTTAACAGATATTTATAGAACATTCTATCCTAAAGCAAAAGGATATACCTTCTTCTCAGCTCCTCATGGTAATTTCTCCAAAATTGACCATATAATTGGTCAAAAAACGGGCCTCAACAGGTACAGAAAGATAGAAATAATCCCATAAATTTATCAGACCACCACAGCCTCAAAAACTGGTCTTCAATAACAATAAAAAGAATGCCCACATATACGTGGAAATTGAACAATGCTCTACTCAATGATAACCTGGTCAAGGAAGAAATAAAGAAAGAAATTAAAACTTTTAGAATTTAATGAAAATGAAGGTACAACATACCCAAACTTATGGGACACAATGAAAGCTGTGCTAAGAGGAAAACTCATAGCGCTGAGTGCCTGCAGAAAAAAACAAACAGGAAAGAGCATATGTCAGCAGCTTGACAGCACACCTAAAAGCTCTAGAACAAAAAAGAAGCAAATACACCCAGGAGGAGTAGAAGGCAGGAAATAATCAAACTCAGAGCCGAAATCAATCAAGTAGAAACAAAAGGACCATAGAAGAATCAACAGAACCAAAAAGTTGGTTCTTTGAGAAAATCAACAAGATAGATAAACCCTTAGCCAGACTAACGAGAGGACACAGAGAGTGTGTCCAAATTAACAAAAATCAGAAATGAAAAGGAGACATAACTACAGATTCAGAGGAAATTCAAAAAATCATCAGATCTTACTATAAAAGCCTATATTCAACAAAACTTGAAAATCTGCAGGAAATGGACAATTTCCTAGACAGATACCAGGTTCCGAAGTTAAATCAGGAACAGATAAACCAGTTAAACAACCCCATAACTCCTAAGGAAATAGAAGAAGTCATTAAAGGTCTCCCAACCAAAAAGAGCCCAGGTCCAGACGGGTTTAGTGCAGAATTCTATCAGACCTTCATAGAAGACCTCGTACCAATATTATCCAAACTATTCCACAAAATTGAAACAGATGGAGCACTACCGAATTCCTTCTATGAAGCCACAATTACTCTTATACCTAAACCACACAAAGACCCAACAAAGAAAGAGAACTTCAGACCAATATCCCTTATGAATATCGATGAAAATACTCAATAAAATTCTGGCAAACCGAATCCAAGAGCACATCAAAACAATCATCCACCATGATCAAGTAGGCTTCATCCCAGGCATGCAGGGATGGTTTAATATATGGAAACCATCAACGTGATCCATTATATAAAACAAACTGAAAGAACAAAACCACATGATCATTTCATTAGATGCTGAGAAAGCATTTGACAAAATTCAACACCCATTCATGATAAAAGTCCTGGAAAGAATAGGAATTCAAGGCCCATACCTAAACATAGTAAAGCCATACAGAGCAAAACCAGTTGCTAACATTAAACTAAATGGAGAGAAACTTGAAGCAATCCCACTAAAATCAGGGACTAGACAAGGCTGCCCACTCTCTCCCTACTTATTCAATATAGTTCTTGAAGTTCTAGCCAGAGCAATCAGACAACAAAAGGAGGTCAAGGGGATACAGATCGGAAAAGAAGAAGTCAAAATATCCCTATTTGCAGATGATATGATAGTATATTTAAGTGATCCCAAAAGTTCCACCAGAGAACTACTAAAGCTGATAAACAACTTCAGCAAAGTGGCTGGGTATAAAATTAACTCAAATAAATCAGTAGCCTTCCTCACAAAAGAGAAACAAGCGAGAAAGAAATTAGGGAAACGACACCCTTCATAATAGATCCAAATAATATAAAGTACCTCGGTGTTACTTTAACCAAGCAAGGGAAAGATCTGTACAATAAGAACTTCAAGACTCTGAAGAAAGAAATTGAAGAAGATCTCAGAAGATGGAAAGATCTCCCATGCTCATGGATTGGCAGGATTAATATAGTAAAAATGGCCATTCTGCCAAAAGCGATCTACAGATTCAATGCAATCCCCATCAAAATACCAATCCAATTCTTCAAAGAGTTAGACAGAACAATTTGCAAATTCATCTGGAATAACAAAAAACCCAGGATAGCTAAAACTATCCTCAACAATAAAAGGACTTCAGGGGGAATCACTATCCCAGAACTCAAGCAGTATTATAGAGCAATAGTGATAAAAACTGCATGGTATTGGTACAGAGACAGACAGATAGACCAATGGAACAGAATTGAAGACCCAGAATTGAACCCACACACCTATGGGCACTTGATTTTGACAAAGGAGCCAAAACCATCCAATGGAAAAAGATAGCATTTTCAGCAAATGGTGCTGGTTCAACTGAGGTCAACATGTAGAAGAATGCAGATCGATCCATGCTTATCACCCTGTACAAAGCTTAAGTCCAAGTGGATCAAGGACCTCCACATCAAACCAGATACACTCAAACTAATAGAAGAAAAACTAGGGAAGCATTTGGAACACATGGGCACTGGAAAAAATTTCCTGAACAAAACACCCATGGCTTATGCTCTAAGATCAAGAATCCACAAATGGGATCTCATAAAACTGCAAAGCTTCTGTAAGGCAAAGGACACTGTGGTTAGGACAAAACGGCAACCAACAGATTGGGAAAAGATCTTTACCAATCCTACAACAGATAGAGGGCTTATATCCAAAATATACAAAGAACTCAAGAAGTTATACAGCAGGGAGACAAATAACCCTATTAAAAAATGGGGTTCAGAGCTAAACAAAGAATTCACAGCTGAGGAATGCCGAATGGCCGAGAAACACCTAAAGAAATGTTCAACATCGTTAGTCATAAGGGAAATGCAAATCAAAATAACCCTGAGATTTCACCTCACACCAGTGAGAATGGCTAAGATCAAAAACTCAGGTGACAGCAAATGCTGGCGAGGATGTGGAGAAAGGGGAACACTCCTCCATTGTTGGTGGGATTGCAGACTGGTACAACCATTCTGGAAATCAGTCTGGAGGTTCCTCAGAAAATTGGACATTGAACTGCCTGAGGATCTAGCTTATACCTCTCTTGGGCATATACCCAAAAGATGCCCCAACATATAAAAAAGACACGTGCTCCACTATGTTCATCGCAGCCTTATTTATAATAGCCAGAAGCTGGAAAGAACCCAGATGCCCTTCAACAGAGGAATGGATACAGAAAATGTGGTACATCTACACAATGGAATATTACTCAGCTATCAAAAACAATGACTTTTATGAAATTGTAGGGCAAATGGTTGGAACTGGAAAATATCATCCTGAGTGAGCTAACCTAATCACAGAAAGACATACATGGTATGTACTCATTGATAAGTGGCTATTAGCCCAAATGCTTGAATTACCCTAGATGCCTAGAACAAATGAAACTCAAGACGGATGATCAAAATGTGAATGCAGTTCCCCTGAGAGACACAGCCAGAATACAGCAAATACAGAGGTATGCCAGCAGGAAACCACTGAACTGAGAACAGGACCCTGTTGAAGGAATCAGAGAAAGAACTGGAAGAGCTTGAAGGAGCTCGAGACCCCATATGTACAGCAATGCCAACCAACCAGAGCTTCCAGGGACTAAGCCACTACCCAAAGACTATACATGGACTGACCCTGGACTCTGACCTCATAGGTAGCAATGAATATCCTAGTAAGAGCACCAGTGGAAGGGGAAGCCCTGGGTCCTGCTAAGACTGAACCCCCAGTGAACTAGACTGTTGGGGAGAGGCAGCAATAGGGGGGAGGGTTGGG